>NC_034600.1:61620158-61621602 GCF_900095145.1 Mus pahari
ATAGGGAACTTTCGGGATAGCATTTGTAATGTAAATAAAGAAAATAAAAATTAAAAAAAAAAAATCAGCTTGCTTTCTTATAGAACCCAAGACTACAGGCCCAGAGATGGCACCACCCACAATAGGCCCTCCAACTTGATTACTAATTGAGAAAATGCCTTACAGCTGGATCTCATGGAGGCATTTCCCCAACTGAAGCTCCTTTCTCTGTAATAACTCCAGCCTGTGTCAAGTTGACACACAAAACCAGCCAGTACACTAACTTGTCCTTTAAATCCACTCCTCCTTTTCCTTTAGTTCAGCGTAGGTCTTTCAGGAATGTCAAACATGGCATCACAAGTTGCAATGAGATTAGGTACCTCCCCTCATATTAAAGCTGGTTAAGGCAACCCAATGGGAGGAAAAAATGTTCCAAAAGCAGGCAGAGACAGATCCCATTCCCACTGTTAGGAGTCCCAGAAGAATATCAGGTTCCAGAAACAAAACATATTCGCAGTGAGAACCTAGGTTAGACCCATGCAGGATCCTGATTGCTGGATCAGTCTCTGTGAGCCCATATGAAAACTAGTTGATTTTGTCAGGGTTTTTGTTTGTTTGTTTGTTTGTTTTGTTTTGTTTTGTTTTTGTGGTGTCCTTGACCATTCTGGCTCCTACAATTCTTTCTCTCCCTCTTCCACAGGATTCAACTAGTTCAGCCTAATGTTTGTAGCTCTTTTCATCTGTTCCCTTCAGTAGCTGGATGAAGATTTTTCTGATGACAATTGTGCTAGATTCTGATCTTTAGCAACACATATACTAAGTTCGCATTTTAATTAAAGCTCTGATTTATTCTTATTCTTGTAATTTAATGCATCATATACCCTTATAACATATTCACACTTAGCTGTTTACCTAGAGAAAGCTTAGAAATACAGAGAACAATTACTATTTGTAGTAATTTACCCTTGGCAGAGGGCCTTTGTCCTTTGTTCAAAGTTTAATCAGACATAAGACTCTGCCTTTTCTTTTCTTTTCTTTTCTTTTCTTTTCTTTTCTTTTCTTTTCTTTTCTTTTCTTTTCTTTGTAAGTTAAATCTGGGACTTTTCCAATCCTTATTGTTAGGATTTAGTGGCAGAGTACTTTGACAGTTCAGAGGCAATGAGCAGTGCTGCTGTGGCAGAGATCATACCATGTAGCAGATCTCCCTTCAGAGGCTGACTCTGGGGAGGGCTTACAGAGGCTGCTTCTGAGTGAGGGTAGAAGGTGAAAAGAGGAGGCACTGGAATTTTTTCTAAAAGAGTATAGTGCATGCTCATAGGGTGAGGAAATGACTGGTGGTAACAATGGAACTCTGTCACATTTGGGCTGCTGTTGGTGACTTGTCCTTTATTACTGAAGCTGGGCTTGGGATGGGGTTTTCCAATAATATATATATATATATATATATATATATATATATATATAT
>NC_034600.1:61621607-61632142 GCF_900095145.1 Mus pahari
TTATATATATATATATATATATATATATATATATATATATATATATATATAATTGGACTACCTTAGAAGGAGTTATGAACATTCCTTACTAAATTTTGCTGCTGCCTTGACACACTGACTGTTTTGAGTTAAATGTATAAGAATAAATTCATAGTAGTAGGAACAAGATCTCTCTGACGTTCGCTATGTTTTTAAAATCAAGACATGAATTCCCTTCTGCAATATGTCTTTGTATGTCAATAAGGGTAAACTTTCTCATAGTAAATAATTAGATTCATGAGAATCTAAGTAAAGAATCTTGCTAAGCTATCTCATATTTTTCTCACCTAGTTTTATTTCAACATTTATTCCAAACTATACCCTTTGCTTTACCATATTTCTTTTTTTTTTTTTTTTGTGGCCCAACTCAGCATTGATCCCTTAAATCCTAAATCCTTAGTTGGCTTTTCAGTTGGCTTTTCAGTTTCTGGAGAACTGCTCCTTCTTATTTTCTTAATTAATCATTCCATTCGTTTACATTTCAAATGCTATCCAGCTTCCCATTTGCCCCTCCCCTCCCCTTCCCCATTTGCCCTCCTCCATCCCCTTTGCCTTATGAGGGTGCTCCCCCACCCACAGTCTTCAGTTCCACCTCTCCAGCTTCTCCCTACACTGAGTCATCAAACCTCCCTGAGACAAAGCCCCTCCCCTCCCATTACTGTCAGTTAAGTCCATCCTCTGTTACATATGTATCTGGAGCCACTGATCCCTGCTGGAGAGATTCTCTAATGTATACATTATTTGTGAAATAAGTGTATGTGTTAACCTTACCACAATTTAGTATTGAGGTTCAGTTGTGTACCAGAAGTAAGGAAAAGACAATTTTGTCTTTCCCGAAGTAATTTAATAAAATGTCCTACTTAATGGCTGCTTTGGGTTTTGTGTATTCTCTGATTACCTGTTGAAAAAGAAAAATCAAGACCAATGTCTATAGACAACAGAGGCTAGTTTGACGTCCTACTTGATAAAATCCACTACATGAATGTATACAATTTGTTTCACTTGGAAATGAAATACCGTCTGATTCAGTATATGCTTTCTTCTATAAGTATTTCACCTAGATACACTATTTAATGATTTAATAGTTTCTCAATGTCACTATTTTCCTTTAAAATTTTTTCCTGGTTATTTTATTTATATTTCAAATGTTATCCACCATCCCAATTTTCCCTCCATAAACCCCTATTTCACTCCCCCTCCTCCCTGCTGCTATGAGGGTCCTCCTATATTGTCAAGCAACTGAAAAGCTTCCTAGTATGTCGCACACACCATATAATATCATATTTTGTTCATTTAGCTTAATTTATTCCTTATTTATTTTGGGACCTAGAAGAAGGAGAGAAACTCAAGAAACTTATACTTCATAAGTGATAAGCTGTTTCTTATGTACTTTATTTTCAATGTTTAGTACTTTGCAAACCAAGATTTCTATTTCTCTCCTTAAGAGTGAAACTTTATTCAGTCAATTCTAAGATTTATTGAATAAAGATATCCTATTCCTGATGTTTAGCATTCCCTCTTGTTCAATATCCTATTCAAAGTGGCCATTGACTCTATAAACAGTAAGCAAATGGAAAAGAAGGACTCTATATCATATGTTGCTTCTGAATCCACACCAATGCTCATGGTGCCTTTTACTTGCAAAACAAAGAGAACTCTTAAATTGTGTTAATTTAGAAATGGTAGCCTCACATAAATTAATCCAACAGAAATGTAATTATTTAATGAAGCTGATTCACATTCCCTTCTCTTTCTTCATCATACACTTCCATTACTAAGACTTATGAGATGTGTCTTAGTCAGGGTTTCTATTCCTGCACAAACATCATGACCAAGAAGCAGTTGGGGAAGAAAGGGTTTATTCAGCTTACACTTCCATACTGCTGTTCATCACCAGGGAAGTCAGGACTGGAACTCAAACAGGTAAGAAAGCAGGAGCTGATGCCAAGGCCATAGAGGGATAATCTTTACTGGCTTGCCTCCCCTGGCTTGCTCAGCCTGCTCTCTTATAGAACCAAGACTACCAGCCCAGAGATGGCACCACGCACAATGGGACTTCCCCCTTTGATCACTAATTGAGAAAATGCCTTGCAGCTGGATCTCATGGAGGCATTTCCCCAACTGAAGCTCCTTTCTCTGTGATAACTCCAGCCAGTGTCAAGTTGACACAAAACTAGCCAGTACAAGATGTTTGTCAGTGCATGTTCAATGTTAATTTGCATAATATCATCAAAACAATACCCGATATGTTCTATGGTGGTACTTTTTTAATTTTAATACATTTAATACATTTAATACTTTTTTAATAATACATTTTAATAATACATTTTTTCCCCTTATTTTATCCAGGTATCAATATAGCAACTTAGCCTGGAAAAAGACCAGTAATAGTTAATGTTGTTTTATGAGTGTATATAGCTTTGTTCTTTTCTTACTGATAAGATTAGACAGGATGTAGAAACCTTTGTGTACATGCCCAAGAGTGATATAGCTGGGTCTTGAAGTACATCCATTTCAACATTCTTTAGAACTTCCACAGAGCTTTCTGTAGTGGCTGCTTAAGTTTGCACTCCCACCAGCAATGGTTCAATTTTTCCCTTACTCCACACACTCCAAATATGAGCTGTCATTTGTTTAATTGATCTTGGCCATACTGACTGGTGTTAGATGAAATCTAAAATTAACTCTGATTTGCATTTCCCTGATGACTATGGATTTTAAATGCTTCTCAGCCATTTTTGTTCCCTCTTTTAGATATATCTGTTTAGAGCTGTAGCCTGTTTTTAATTAGGTTGTATTCTTGCTATCCAGCTTTTTTTTTTTTCCAGTTCTTTGTGCATTTAAATATATAATCTCCCTTGGTGAGCAAAGCCAGCATTATATCTGTGGGAAATATTTCAATGATAGGGTCAGATTCTGTTACTTTCTGAGTATTCTACACATTTAGTGAATATTTTGCAATTCTGGGGTTGCTTGAGGGCAGGTGTAAGAGTTTACATGCTTAGTCAGTTACCATATTTTTTCTCCCTTACTTGATCTGCTAGGAAGCAACACCTGGAAACTTGGTGAGAGGTTCAGTTACCTCATGGCTTTAATCTAATTAAGACTTCTTCCTGTCTCTAGGAGACTACTTATCATTTACATGTCAAACAGCATCTCAAATGCCTGACCAATTATTTACATTTCAAAGGACCCATTACCACATTAAAGTACAGCAGCCATCAGTTGGTGCCCTTGTGTCTGATCAAGGTTGAGCAGATAACTTGTAGTTCTCCACCGGGCACCTGCTACTGTTAGACCAGGCTGTTGATATGTTCGAGCTTGTTAATTATACTTATTGTCCTGATTAGTATTTATCAACTTGACATAAGTCAGTGTCATCTGGAGAAGAGGAAAAAAATAGTATTAATTTTTCCCTCTCTCCTTAGATTTAGAAATACAAATATATCTCTTGTGGAGAAATATACTATTTATCTCCCAGGATTTTGTAACAGAGTGAGATTCTTCAATAGTCAGTAGCTTCAAGTGGCATTAGTGATGCAGAATTACTTGAAGAATAAACTTGATTTTAATTTAATTTGGGGAAGATTCTTTCATTGTTTTATTTTCCAGAGTAACAATCAATGCCAGAATTTAATTAATAATTAATACATTTATCAATCTTTGAGATATCACTTTATTAGTTTATCAATTTTATAATCTGCCCTTTCGGTTTAAAATGTGCTACATGAAAGCAAAAGAAAAATCAGCAAGTAATAAACCGCCTTAAATTCCTCTTGAAAGAAACAGCCTTAAATGCATGGTACTTCTAGCAGTAGTTGATCCTAAAATTGAAATTGTTTTTTTTTTTTTTTTTTTTTTTTTCAGAGCTTACTAGGAACCATTTTGCTGTATAATCCCATATAAATTCTTCATCAAGGAGATTTCAACCAAAAGAAAGGGATTTAGTGTCTTGCTGGTTTTCTGAGTCTCTTTGTCTTTGGCAATCATATGCTCATTAAACATACCAGGGTCTCTCTGTCTCTCTGTCTCTGTCTCTGTCTCTGTCTCTGTCTCTCTGTCTCTCTGTCTCTCTCACTCTCTCCTTTGTCATTTCAAACTAAACTAGAGCTATGGTTTCGTAATGCACTTTTAGTAACAATGCTTTGAACTAATAGGTCAGGCCTGTTATTCTTTCATTTGAAATCTTATACTCAAAAGTCCCTTTCCTCTCTTAAAGAAAGTTTTGCTTCTATATCCTCCTAAACTAATTAAAAATGAGTTAGTTTAAAAGTTTCATAAATGATATAGTCTAATTATACATTAAAATTTAAGGAAGTTTAGTATAGTGTTTATATTTTTAGATATAAAATGTAGCGATTATTTTATTAACAGCATTATAGTGAGATTAATTATGATTTTCAGTTTTAGAATTATACTTGCATGTTGACCTGAGTGTGTACACACACACACACACACACACACACACACACACACACACACACTAGAATGGATGAATTCTATCATACTGAAATGAGTTTATTGATTTCATAAGTGGTTCTTTTTCTGTGATCGTCTTATTTCTCTTAGAGTGTTATATTAATATTCTCCACCCTATTGCTCACCTCTACAGCTACTAGTTTAGTAAAACATTTTTATGGATTTATTATTTGACATTAATATTAATTACCACCTTGCATAAACTGTGAACCATCATCAAAATTTTTCATGGTGCGTCTTGGGTGCTGTTAAGTGACAAAGTTTTTCCTGAGGAAATGCAGCACATGTGCACTCACACCAGATAAGGCACTCAAGACCAACTAGACTGCAGAAGCAAGCTGAACATGCACTGAAATTCAGCTTGGCCAAAGGACATGTTTTATTGTAGTCACTTACATTAACATGGGCTAGGGATAATTTATAGGAGCAGAAAGAACCCACAGGCAACTGCATCATCAAAGCCCAGAGCAGCATGGGCAACAGCTTCCAAAAACTGGGGTACTCTAAACACATGGAACAGGCTGCAAGATTATCAACAGGTTGGAGGTGTCCTTTACAATTGAATCTGTTCTAAACCTCTTCCAGGCAGCTTGGGTGGTTTCGGCTTGTCCCAAGCAGCAGGGCTGGTCTCATGAGTTCTCTTTAGAGCTTGGCTTGTCTCAGTTTCTTTGTGGCTCAGCTCTCTTCCCTCTGAGAGGAATTCAAAGCATTTATTGCTTACTCTGTCATGGAGTGGCCTAGTGAACCCTATACATTTCAGGGGTTCCTGAAGGTATTGTCAATTGTTTGTTTTCCTGTAGTATGGAATGTTTCAATATCAGTGGAAATTGTCACAAAAGAGATCCTCTGTGGTTGATGTTAGCCTAGAGCACAGTAAGCTCTTCATTTGAAAGCCATTATTACAAAGAAATAAAGTATATGGCAATTGAAGCTTATTTATTTTAGTCTTCTGAAAATGACTTATTTTTTCAAAATTGAAGGTATATAAATGGATATTGTACGGTGTTTGTTTGTTTGTAATTGTATTTGACAGATATTTTTTAATCAAGCAATAGTTGTTAGAGTTTCTAGAGTGAATTTAAGTATTTTATAAAAGAATGGAAGTTAAAATCCCTTAAGTTTTGAAATACATAAAAATATGCACTTTTATGAAAAATAAAAGACAATGACTGTTATGACTTTTCAATAGTTGTATGTAAGTGATTTTACATATTTGAACAAAGGAATATTTTCAAAGGTTGAATTCTAAATTACGAGGAAATTAATGTTGCCTATGTAAAGTTTTCTGCTTTAACACAGTGTCCACCTGCAGTAGCTTCATTAAAATAGTTCTGACTCAGAGTACACATAAGGTCTCAAGAAAGCATTTAGCTGGTGCCTCCACACCCCGTTTCTCATTGCTGGTGATTGGCTAGTGATTACTGTCTCAGTTTTCTATCATCAGCCATTTTCAAATAGCTACCTTCATACATTGTAGCTATTGTTCCGTAGCGAGTAATGAGACATTGAAATAGGCTGAATACAACACAAAAACTTCTGTCTTTATTTGAGAAGAGCAGCATAGTAGTTGTAGTGGTTTGATTAATTAAGGCTCCATTTAGATTCGTGTATTTGAACGACTGGCCACAGTGAGTGGCACAATGAAGAGACATGGCCTTGTTGGAAGAAGTATGTGGAGGTGGGCTTGAAGTTATNTATGCTCAAGCCCAGTCAGAGAGTGTCCATCCACTACCCGAGGATCAAAATGTAGAGCTCTCTGCTCCTCCTCCAGCACCATATCTCCCTGGATGTTGGCAAGCTCCCCACTATGATGATGATAAACTAATCCTCTGAAACTGTAAGCCAGTCCCAACTGAATGCTTTTCATTATAGGAATTGCTTTGGTCATGATGTCTCTTTCCACAATGAAACCCTAATTAAGAAAGCAGTGCTTGGGAAAATGTAGTTTTAAATGTGTTCAGAATAGTATGTTGGTGAAGGTTGACTGAAGAGTTATTAGTTATACCCTGCAATGTGGTACTTGTGAGAAACAAGCTGCTCCTCAGCTAGCCTTCAGTGACTCAGAGTGAGCAGGAACATCATCACCAGATGCTAAACCAGACACATACGCCCTTTAAAATTCCCTGTCATCATGACCCATTCTATTCCCCTGTCTGTCTTTCTGTCTCTTCCTTTATCTGTTCCCTCTCTTTATCTCTGTCTCTGCTTCACTGTCTCTTTCCCAATAGATCTTTTTCATAACGGCTTTAATTGATCTGCCAAACTACTATTTCTTCTTCTGCTAAACCCTAACACTACCTTTCCTCTATTTCCTCTATTAGTATTATATGTGTCTGTATTATTCAATTTCATAGGTTCCAGGGATCAGGAAACAGGTTTGCTCTGAGAAATACATTGTTAATCATTCCTCTCTCATGTAAATATCAGTGGACATACTTACACATATTATGATGAACTCAGGGTTTTATATCCTGACTTGATGATATTGGATTCAAACTCTGAATCTGTAAGCCAGCCCCAATGAAATGTTCTCTTTATAAGAACTCCCTTGGACTGGAGAGATGGCTCAGAGGTTAAGAGCACTGACTGCTCTTCCAGATGTCCTGAGTTCAATTCCCAGCAACTACATGGAGGCTCATAACCATATGTGATGGGATCTGATGCCCCCTTTTGGTGTGTGTGAAGAGAGCAATGGTATATTCATATTCATAAAATAAATAAATAAATCTAAAAAAAAAAAAAGAAAAGAAAAGAAGAAGAAGAAGAAGAAGAAGAAGAAGAATTGCCTTGGTTATGGTGTCTATTCACAGCAGTAAAAGCCTAGCTAAGACATTCTCCTTCTCCATGTAATGAAATGTTTCACCTGAAATCTTTGACACAAGAATGGTCAGGATATTACCTTGATCTTAGTAGTTTTTGAGAAATACCCAATTGCTTCTCTTATGAATTCCATGATGACAGAAACAAAAATTTGCATACTATATCATGGTTTCCACAATGTCTAAGACAAACTTGAACAGATGTAGAAAATAATTTGCAGCCCGGGCAGTGGTGGCACACGCCTTTAATCCCAGCACTTGTGAGGCAGAGACAGGCAGAATTCTGAATTTAAGGCCAGCCTGGTCTAAAAGGTGAGTTCCAGGACAGCCAAGGCTATACAGAGAAACCCTGTCTTAAATATATATATATATATATATATATATATATATATATATATATATATACACACACACACACACATAATATATATACATAATTTGCACACATAGTATTTGGTATTCCTTTGAGAACAGTAGAGTTGAAACCCAATCTTGAACTATGAATCTTCCTACTTAAGAGTAGTACTATGATAAAGCAGTTTTTAAGCAATTGGAACACAATTCTTCCACAGAGCATAGGTTTTTGTTTTTATATTTTTCTTGTAAATTAATATTCATGTCTTTGCTGAAATGTTTAACTGTTTCAACCATTCCACCACAAATGATCCTGATAGTTTCTGTTTGTTTTGCTTTGTTGAGTACGAAGGGTCTAGATTTGCTTTCTGCTGATTAATTTGAAAACACACTTTTACATTTGTCATATGATTTTGTTACACATACCAACTTTGGACATATTTGAAGGTAAAATATAAAGTTCTCAAATTCAGAAGGCAGTGTTGAATGAAGAATACTGTTCAAGATGGCAAATGAACGTTATGCTGTTGCTGTTGTTATATTAAGATAAGTAACAGTATCTGAAGCAGCTATTAAAGTGGAGGTTTTCTGATCTTCTCCATCCTGCACATTAAAGTATTGGCCCATAGAATTAAGAGGTTACATATTTAGACAAATAAGTAGCTATTCACCAACATACATGGATGCCTAGATGCATATAAAAACCACGTGATTTTTTTCATTAAAATATAATGAAGATAAATCTGTTAATACCTCAGTAACATATAAAAGGCCACAAAACGTGTAATTTCATATCTCATAGAGATAGGTAAAGATATTAAAAAAATTTAAGAGAAAATGCAGAAAGCTAATAAGAAATATGGTAGAAACAAAACTAATGAATTCTGTAATAAGAAACTGGAAAATTACACAGCTATTGTTAAAAATCTCATGACTAAAGCTATAAGATTTGGAAAAGAACAAAAATAGTACCAAATATAATAGTAATACCCAAAGACAGGAGTTGTTATGGAAAGCAAAATATTGTGCTTCAGTCTTTGGGTTTTCAGGTTCCATTATCCATTAACACAACACATTTATGCCTAAAGGAAAATGAAGAGGATCTGGGTACTCTATGATATACTGCTTCAAAATAACAAAATTGAAGAAGATGTATTTTCTTATAAGAAAAGAGAAATTCAGGTTATAAATGCATTATAAAACCATGCATTTTAAGGACAATGACATTATGTGATAAAAATAAAGATTAAGTGTAAAAAGGTACTTAGCAAGAATAAATAAGGGAATTATAAGAAATTTCTCTCAAGGTGAGCTAGACTGATATTTTGTCTCTTCTATGTATCATAAAGATGAAATGGTATTCAGGTAAATGTGTAGTAACAAGAAAAAGGTGTAGAAAATTTACTGAGGCATTGCACTATAGTTTCCCTTACAGTGACCAAGGACACATTGAATGTATTGGTCTTCCCAGGAAAAGTGTAATTTTTTAACACTTCAACTTTACAGAAGGTACAGACAAAGTTTAATAAAGCAGCATATAATTGCCTCCCACAACGGCTGTTACCAAAGGTATTTCAATGAAACTATTCCAAGCAGGCTGAAATAAAGTGTTTTATATTTGCAACCTCAGCTCTTCTGAGGTGATCTAGGGATAGATTACAGAGAATGAATAAACTACCTACCCCAAAGGTTATATCAAAAAACACGTATTTTCTGCAGAGCACCGAGTACTTGGCACTTATAGATCCTGATGGGTACTTGTGGTGCAGATAAACTACAGTGCTGTACATTAAGAGCCATGAGATATTTGTTGCAAGTCTCTAGCCAACTATGTTCTTTTACATTCTTCTCTTCAAGTTCCCTTTCTTTACTTGGCCCTTAGTATTGAAGGATATCATGGGATTTATTTATGCCGATAATTCTTTTTCAGTATATATGTGTGGTCTAACTCATTTTCATATCTTCAATCTTTCTAATGAGAGTGACTTACAAATAGGTACAACTTACTCTAATTTTCTTTAAGGCTTCAAGGCCTCTAGGTTCTATTTAAGCTCTGGACAGCTCTTGTTTAGACAACCAAGGGATGTTTGTACCTGAACATAGCTGAATCTTTTCTGTACTAGTCCATTGCTTAAAAAAAAATTCCCCAATGTCAATGTCTAAAAGCTCCACTGACATTTTACAGTCCACCAAGGTCATGTTGTCATGCTAGTCAGAGCTTTTGTATTTACTCAGCTTTGTAATAAATACATTAACAATTCCTGGCTGATACCATGCAAACATTGGGCCACCATTAGTCTCTCAGAGAAAATGTAGACAAGATGTGTTCGGCATTAGCAAACTTTGTTTAATTGTTTCTACTGGTTAACAGTTATTGGAGTTCTGTGGTTACCTATACTAATAACCAAGGTTTTTCTTTTTCTAAACATACTTCCATGTTTTTGTCTGTTCTCTACATAAAAATAAGCTTCTGTTTTCTTTGTATCTTTGGCTTATTTACTGGAGAAAACTGTCTTGACATATTGACACAGTGCTATGAAAGTGTTCAGTGTTCATACACTGGGAATAGGCCACACTTCTGGTTATTAATCAGAGGCAATGACATATCCTCCTCCTCCTTGTTCCAGGGCCCCAACTTTATCATTCATATTTTTTGCATTGGATTTTATTAGAAGGAAAAAGAAAGAGTAGCCATTTCTTCCTTCAGCATCAAGAAGTAGATAAATATTTATGTGTTCTTTCTCATGTCCTTAAGGTAAGTCTTTCCTATCTTAAGTGACTATTCTATCTTATCTCTTCCTTTTTCATATATATATATATATATATATATATATATATATATAT
>NC_034600.1:61632287-61643917 GCF_900095145.1 Mus pahari
CATCTACTTCTGTATTTGCCAGGCACTGGCATAGCCTCACAAGAGCCAGCTATATCAGGGTCCTTTCAGCAAAATTGGGCTGAAGAGATGGCTCAGCCATTAAAGACTAGGCCCACAACCAAAATCACTAGCATTTATAAGCTTTAGTTGAACAAATAAAAGTGTATATCCTGCTGAAAAATAATGTTTAGAAGCATATTATATATTTTCAAAGAGAATTGTTTAATCTGTAGTGGGTAAAGGATAAATTTTATTCCTTCTGAAACTGTTTATATCATTGTCACCGAGAAGGATAACTTTACTAGATTTGAAGTGATTTTTTTTTCTAATAAAATATAAATGGTTAATTGTGATTAACAACTTGGGGTTTATAAACACATGAAAACCTACAGGTAGGTGTGTCTGTGGGACTATGTCATAAAAGGATTAACTAGTGATGGAATGTTTTAAATGTGGTGGTATCACTGATAAGCTGGAGTCGGACTGAAATGGAAGAAGACAGGAAGATGAGCAGTAGCTGTCTCCTGGAGGTGAAAGTTATGTGACCAGGAACTTTCAGTTGTACCTAGCACCCCTTCCCCAACTTGAGATAACAGTGGCAACTTGAGATAATGGAGGCTAATGTCACCAGCGATGATGTCAAAAAGACACTGAGCTGAATGTAGTATACTTGACATGTGCCTACAGACATTATGATTTTTATAAAAAATGGGATGCCTCAAACATTCAAGGAATGTATTCTATTTTTGGAAATATTTTACTAGATATCATGCCTCATATTGTCTACTTGATCTAATTTAGAATCATTTTGGGAATAAGCTTCCTGTCTTGTTTGGGCGGATTATATTGATTCCAATAGGAGAGGCAAAATATGTGGGTATGATACCATTCCCTTTACTGGACCACAGACTGTATAAATGAGGAAAAGAAACTAAATGGAAGAAAGCATTCATCGTTTTCTTTTTCCTGGCTACGGATTGGAAAAGATCACCTTCTTTAAGCTTCCAGTGCTGTGAACTCTCTGCTTTAGGGTATGATAACTTGGAACTGTCAGCCAGAATAAACTCTTTCTATCCAAATTGCTTTAACTAGGACATTTTGGTATAGAATTGTAATTAACACACTGTGTGTGTTTCATTTTCAGGTAAAATAATTCATTATACTCAGATATATAATTTGCATTATGCAGAATGAAACAAGTTCTCTCTCTGTCTCTCTGTCTCTGTCTCTGTCTCTGTCTCTCTCTCTCTCTCTCTCTCTCTGTGTGTGTGTTTGTGTGTGTTTCTACTTCATGTCATGGTTGATAGTAACATCCACAGAAGGAACCACAAAACTAATGTTAAAAGGAATATTTCTCTATGAATACATACATAACATACTTAGTATCCACGTGCTCAATAATAGATATGAATTGATTGATAAATTTATAGAAAACTTTTATAATAATCTTTTAAGTAAAATTTATAGTAAATTATGTTTATCTATATCAATATACAAAGGAGTGCAGTTTTTAAGTATGAATACTTAAGGACAGTATTCTAAAGAATAAGATGTCTAAGATGAGAATGAGATCATATCTGGCAAGAACATCCTTCCTGCAGCAATCTATGCTGAGAGTGAGAAGGACAAAACAGGAGATATGCATATGAGTAAGAAGGAATCTATAAGGGAAAATCAGAAGCAGAGGAAGAAAAGAGAAGCTACCCAACCCATCTTTTGATTTGAAATGCCTCTACGGTACCTCACTTTCTCCCCTAAGAATTATATCAGTAAAAGCATCTTTAAATATATAAAATAAAATACAAACATTCATATCATACACACACACACACACACACACACACACACACACACACACACATATATATATATATATATATATATATATATATATATATATATATATGTCAAATGATAAGGTTGGAATCTGCATTATTAAAAAGCAACATCTGTTAAAAATACTGTATCTGAGATTCCACCTCACATCAATCAGAATGGTTAAGGTCATTAATGCAGGTGAAAGAAGATGTTGGCGAGGATGTAGAGGAAGAGGACCACTCCTCTTTTGCTGGTGAGATTGTAAGCTGGTACAACCATTCTGGAAATCAGCCCGGAGTGTCCTGAGAAAATTGGAAATAGTTCTACCTGAAGACCCAGCTATACCACTACTGAGCATATAACCCTAAAAGTGCTCTAACATATAACAGGGACACATACTCCACTATGTTCATAGATAATTTATTTATAACAGCCAGAAGCTTGAAACAACCCACATGTCCCTCAACAAAAGAATGGATACAGAAAATGTGGCACATTTTCATAATGGAGTACTACTCAGCTATTAAAAACAATGCATTTATGAAATTCTTAGGCAAATGGATGGAACTAGAAAATATCATCCTGAATGAGGTAACCCAGTCACAAAAGAGCACACATGGTATGTACTCACTGATAAGTGGATATTACTCCAAAAATTCACAATGCCCAGGATACAGCCCACAGATCATGTGGAATTTAGAAGTAAGGAAGACCATGGTGTGGCTGCTTCAGTCCTGCACTGAGGGGGGAACAGGATAATCATGGGACGTGAAAGGAGAGGGCGACATACACAGGAGAGAAGATGGGGAGGAAATAAGGGTGGGGCGCAGTATCAGGAACTGGAGGGGATGTGAGAAAGGTTCAGAGGGTAAGTAAATAAAAGTATGTAGCAAGGGGTGGGGAGACGAGGGACTGGGAATAGCCACTGGAAGGGGCCAGTCACCAGGGAAACATGAGGCTCCCTGGAACCAACAGGCATGACTTTAGCCGAAATGTGCAGAGAAGGGGAAGATAGAACCTGCAGAGATCACCTCCAGTACATAGGCATGCCCCACGTCAAGGTATAGAGCCATCTACCCATAAAGGTTTTAACCTGGAAATTTTCTGTACCAAAGGAAGAACAGGGACAGAAACTGGAGCAGGGACTGAAGGAAGGGCTAACCAGGTACTGCCCCAGCTGGGGATCCATCATGTCTGCAGACACCACACCCAACACTGTTGCCAGTGGCCAAGAGGTGCTTGCTGAAAGGAACCTGGTGTGGTGGTTCCTTGGGAGGTCTGATTAGCAACTGACCAATGCAGATGTGGATGCTTGGAGCCAACCATCACACTGAGCTCAGGAAACCTGGTAGGGGAGCTGGCAGAAGGACCTGAGGAGCAAAGAAGGATTGCAACCCCATTGGATGAACAACATTAGCTGGCTAGACCACCCAGTGCTCCCAGGGACTAGACCAACAACCAAGGAGAGTACCTGAAAGGATTGATGGCTCCAGATACATAAATAGCAGAGGATGGCCTTTCCTGTCAGCAATGGGAGGGGAGCCCAGAGTAGGGGGATGGTGGAGTGGTGAGGTAGAAAGCTGTGGGTGGGTGGAGGAGCACCCTCATACAGGCAAAGGGAGGGGTGGGAGGGCGAATGTGGAATTGGGGTTTGGATGGGTAACCAGGAAGTGGGGTATCATTTGAGATGTAAATGAATGGAATGATTAATAAAAAGGAAGAAGAAAAAGAAATTGCTGTATCTATAAATATCTGTGAAAGTTCACTAAATACCATTCTTGTGTAGCTATCACCCTAACCAAATAAGCCTCTCTTTACAGAAAATGGAGATCATCACAGAAAGAAAAAAAAAAATCACAACTTGGTAAGCTGCAGGGAGCAAAGATCATGGGTCTCTTGGGCCCAAACAATACATTTATATCACATGTGGGTCTTAGGATACATAAAAGAAGAAGTTAGTAAAGGCAGAAAACAAAGTAAAAAAAAAAATTAGCTTCAGGGTTGTTTTATTTTTATTAATCATTTTATTTGTTCACATTTCAAATGATATTTCCCTTCCTGGTATTCCCTCAACAAACCCCCATCCCATCACTTACACCCCTTTGACTCTATGAAGGTGCTCCTCCACCTACTCACCCACCCCTGCCTCACCACTCAAGCACACAAATACATCAGACTGATCCTGGAGACTCCTATGGTGGAGTTAGGAAAAGGACTGAAGGAACTGACAGGGATTGTAGCTCCATAGGAAGAACAACAATATCAACCAACCAGACCCCTCAGAGTTCCCTGGGATTAAACCACCAACCAAAGAGTACACATCGAGGGACCCATGGCTTCCAGCTACATATGTAGCAGAAGATTTCCTTTTATAGCATCAATGGATGGGGAGTTTCATGGTCCAGTGGAGGCTTGATATTCCATCCTAGGGAGATGCTAAAGTATAAAATTTTAAGAACCATAATTTCAGGCATTCTCTGATTCTCCTAGAATCATCTGTATAAACACTGACAGTGTCAACTGTGTAAGTTTTGTGAAGTCCCACCTCTAGGCAAAAATATTGGTCAACTAATGGATGCTCAAAGGAGGAGAATGAGTCTCTTTCAGAGGTGAAACCAGTTTTTGGTTTAACCAAGCAAAGTGGTCAAACTGAAAATAACATATCTTCAGAAATAACAAAAACACACTCAGCAGGTTGTATTCATAGATTTGTGTGTACACATAGATAGGTCTGATTGTGTGTGCATTTTTGTATGTATCAGTAATTTTCAAAGAAATACAATTTAATAATTCAAAGGTTGGTATGTATGGTATTCAAGGTAGGATACCTGGAAGGGGCAAGAGGGACGAGAGGAGGGAAAGATGAAATTTTCTTTCAGTTCACGATGTAGCAGAGGATGACCTAGTTGGTTGTCAATGGGAGGATTGGCCCTTGGTCCTACGAAGGCTCAATGCCCCAGTCTAGGGGAATGCAAGGGCCAGGAAGCAGCAGTGGGTGGGTTAGTGAGCAGGAGGAGGGGGGAGAGGATAGGGGGTTTTTGGAGGGGAAACCAAGGTATGGGATAACATTTGAAGTGTAAATAAAGAAAATATCTAATAAAAGAGAAAGGAAAAAATGTACATATATGCACACAAAACCAATCTAATAATAATCCAAAGGCTATCCACATTGAAACACTAGAAAGATTAAAAAAATATGAAGCATTGACTTATGGCCAAACAATATTTATGGGAAAATGCCTAGAGATAATATATTTTCTTATATATCTTATAAGGAACAATACAATTTCAAATTGTCTACCTCGTGATAGTTATTTTGTGTGTCTAAACTGGAGCAATATTATCAGATTACTATATTCTCCCTCTTTCTTTACTATTTGATGGTCATAATCAGAATTAAGAATGTATTTAGTTCATCATATTTATTAGAATCACTAAACAGTCACTCATTGACTTAATTATTTATTCAGCAATATACCTTAAAAGTTGACTAATCGATAGCCGCTGTGTTCTCCAGGTGACACACCACTAATGGCAGGCTGCTTTGGACCCTGTAATCACAACAATTTCAGTGTGAGAAGAGGGAAGCAGTAAGCAAATCCCCCAATCAGTCCACACTCTATTACACCTCACTAGGGAGAATATAAGGTTAGGGATAAAATGCTACATCTGGGAATTCAGAGAAGACATTTCAGACGAGACCTGTCAGAGGGTCACTTTCAAAGAGAAAATATACTGCGCCTCAGAAAAATGAAAGAATGAATTCCTTTAAAAAAGTATAATATATATACACAGGATTTTTAATCAATGTGACAAATAAGGGTGAGTATATTTGAGCTTCTTTTAGGATTAGATTATATATGAACGTATATATTTCTTTGTAATGTTTAATATCCCTCTATTTTAGAAGCCACTACAATGTGATAAACTATATTGATCTGCTCTCCATTGGCAACTCAATTCCCTAACATACAGACTTTCAATTGAGATGACTCCAAATTGTTCAACTCAATAAAATATGGACTTTCTAAGACCAAAGCTAATAGGCCCATAGGAACACTGAGAAAAGCAAACAATGGGTCTAACACTTAAGAGAAAATTTAGCTGTACATATAAATGCCTTAAAGGTTCATGTGAATTTTATTATACTATTACTTATATGTTACTATTCATATATATTTAATATACTATTAATTATGTATATATGCAAAAATTGGCAGAAAAGAGGAACAGGGAGACAGATATAGTTTGTATTAGTGTAGGATAAGCATTTAATTTCAACATAGCAGCTTTTAGTAAGTTTTCTGGGAATAATATTGCAGTATTTCTGAATAGTTTGCAAGACTTAGGGGTTAATTGCGTTGGCTTTTTCTAATCAAGCATATTCAGCGTTTTGTTCCATCATGAATGAGCAGAGTGACCCTGAAAATGCTACTTTAACCAAGTGATCTTTTCCTGGATATTGAGATAAAATATAAGATCTGACAAGAAATAAGCCCTGGAAGAACTAAATATAAATCCATTATACCTACAGGAAAATGCACACTGTATTATACATGAGAAATGCATCGCTCGTAATTAAATATCACCTAAAGAGGTAATTGCAATTTCTTTGGTGCATTAACATGGGTTTAATTCATCATCCCTTTATTGTTGGAGATTTGAGGTGTTTGCTTTAATGGCAAATATGAAAAAGTGATTTAATTAATGTCATAGTGGTCCTCAGGCATTAATGCCATTTCAATGCTTATTTACTAAAGGCATATTATGAGTTATGGGATATAACCTCTTTAGGTTTCTAATACATATTAAAGAACTTATCATCAAAGAGTGAGACTGTAGCTTGCTCTGCTATCAGGAGAATCGAGTGCCATTAACTTTATCATTCTTCACAGTGTTTTTTATAGTTATGAATATTCATTCTCTTCTTTGACTATTTTTTCCTACTTTGATAGATGAAAACAATATACCATTGTTTTAATTTAACAGTCTCAAACAGTAATAAAGTTGAACATTTTCCTCCATGTACTTGCTGAGGTTTGATGAGACATTTAAAAAAATAGCATGTTGTTATTTTGCTCCATGTAGATGTAGTTCAATATCAGTAGTTGTGGTGCTGTACACTTTGACTGCCACCTTTAAAATTAATTACCTTTTGTTTATACTTCTTCTTCTCAGATTACAATAAATCATGCCACTCATGCAAGTCCTTACCGAGTCTTAATTGCTTCTTTGAAAGGTTTGGCAGATACATCACACCAGTTCATTAATGCACAGATGATTCCTTCACATTAAGAAAGACGCATTGGCGTGCCAGAAATGTCAAGTCGGTTATTACGCACAAAAAGCATAAAATGGCAACCATCAAAAGGTGAGCCTTTATCCGGTGGGGATCAAAACTAAAACTGCTATAATTCCTAAGGGTAATAATCAGGAAATATTAGATTATTTTCACGTCATCCAAGGAGAATCTTTCAGTTGTTAGCTCTGTCCCTTGGAGGAGTGATGTTTTGTTGAGCATCATACTTTTCTTCTGACATCAAATAGAAGATGCTAGATATTTATATGGATATTATATGGATTCAATACTCAAATATTAACCAAGCATGTAATATTTGGAAGCACAGTTACATGAATATCCTTCACTTAATTTTCAGTTCATTACTAAATATAAAACCAACTAATATTTTATATTTAAAATATAACATAAACTATTATTTTATATTTAAAATATAAAGAAAATTAAAACTTTTTAAGTATTTAAAGGAAGAAAAAGAGATTAGAAAACTGAGATCTTCTAGCCATGCATTCTAACTGACAGAAGTCATTATTTCTTAGTATTTCACAAGGCCTGAAAGAAAAATCTTCAGGAATTTTTTATTAGAAGCAGCTCAAGATTTGTATATTTATCTATGTGATGTGTCATTAAGTAACTAAATATTTAACTTGAGTTACATGTAAATGGTAAATGAAAATGCTCCACTTTTTAAAAGCTTATAACTTGTAAATGTCGATTCCAAAGTTATTGAATTATTTATTCTCTAATAAAGCACACATTTGAGTAAATAAGGTAGAAAAAGTAATATTCAAAAAAAAAAAAAGCCTATTTGAACAGGAAAAAAAGGAATAGCCTCCCATTTCAAAAGTTATATTTCAGTGGAAGGAGACTTTGCAGATTTTAAATTTGAAATTATGGAAAATTAGAAACAGATGCAATGCAGAGAAAAGGGGGGAAATATATTTGAAATAAGTTCATTTTTACATGGGATGTTATAGGAAGTGTTGTGTGAGAATACTGTTTTTGAAAGCAGAGAAAATTTATAATGGAAAACTATTGCAAACAGAGTCATGTAATCAAACTCTTCCTTCACTCACTTTATTTGCTAATATAAAAATTGTTTATATAATCCAAAATTCATCACACTGTTTTTGATTATACTAACATTGAGACCCCTTGGCCAATTACCTGAAAATAAAAAGCACACAAGAAACCATTACTTCTTAATGAACTAAAAACCGCTGAGTAGTATTTTAATTGCAGAGTCCCCCAAAGACCTCCGAGGTTTCTGGATCTTAATTTGTAAATCAGTTCATCTACCTTCGGGGTCTAGAGGTAGATGAGGTGTTCTTGCTGACAATGTACAGTAAAGAGTATTGAGCTGGAAAGCATCGTGCAATCAAGTGTTCTCCAGTCAAATCATCAAACGGTCTAATTGTCTTCTGTTCTCAATATATCCTCATTGATAATGTAATAATGAAGACAAAGTAAAGCACTAGATAGGACTCCTCTTTCAAGGAAGGGGTTCAAAGAGAAGCTAAGTGAAGGTGAAGGCAATGGTACATGAAATTAGGCATTGGCTTTGAATTCTGTAGGCTGGCATTTTTTTTCCGAGGTATAATCTGTAATCTTTGCAGCACTAACAAGGCTCTTTGGGAGGACTAACTTAAATCTACCACAGGCCTTTCAAGTCATCTGCAAGGAATGACTAAACGCAGGAAAATCTGCACAGTGGAGTTCAATACACCATTAGGTAGCGTTTTAGAGCTTTCTAACACATAAGCAGGTTGGGATTGCTGAATTTATCACAAAAACGGCATGATTATACCTCACAACATTACACAAAACTAAATAATTAAATAAAATAATTTCACTATGTTATGCTTTTTTCTGGTTCATACAGAAAAAAACAGATATTATAGATGAAAACAATCAAGTAAAAAAGAGTAGTATATTAGTTGTTATAGTTTGTAAACCTGAAAAATAAATCAAAAGAAAGACCATAATAATCCATGCGTTTAGAAATCTCTAAAGATGGTAGTTTGGTGGATTTTAGATCTTAAATTTTTGAGAGACACAGACAGTAAATAACTATTTAAGAGTCAGAGGAAATGGTAGAAGGTGATAAAGCCTTCAGATGGCTGAGCTTCATGAAAGTCACTCAGCTGTTGGGTCTGGAAAACACCTTCAAGGGTTGTATACAGACATATGGTTTCTCATCTCTGTATTTGCTTCACAGTATCCATGACATGAGTGGTTTGCACAGCTGTATGTGCTGTACTGTGAGACTCTATCTTGCCACAATTCTCAGAGCAATGAAGAAATTTGATGGTATGCTGGAACCTTTGAAGCTATAAGGCAAATAAACCATTAACCCACTTAGGTCTAACCACCTATTTCTATAGGCAGTTTAATATAGCAACAGAAATAATAATAACTTAGGACACACAAAAGCTTATTTTTTTATCATTTTGGTATAACTGCTATTAAATTTTCTAGAACAATAGTGTTATTGAATTATGATAATATTACAAATTATAACACAACTTAAATACTCAAAGCAAGTGAAATTTTAAATTCCAAACTACCAAAAAGTAATATTGAGAAACTTAAATATAAAATGAAGATGATATTTAAGTCAAGATCTTGACATAAAGAAGGAACATGCTTACTTAAGTTAGTTAAAGTGCCTAAGGAGAAATACACACATTCATCATGAATACTATCATGGAAATCTAGGATTTGTGATACACACAAGCTGATCACAGAAGTATCAGACGTATGAGAGTAATTAACAGCAAGACACGAGGTTTTCAACTATTGACTAACAGCAAGGCAGCTTTAAAAGTCAACAGCTAACAAAGCAGACATCACACGTGACCAGAAGATTTCAATCATTCCTAAATGGATAGGCAGTACATGAACATAGAATGATCATCTTCTTGGTTGAAGATGCTCAGTCTTCATTATATTAGTTGCATATATGTTTTCCAGGTTTCCCATTTGGTATTTGATAACAAATTGATATTAATGAATTGTGTGTGTACGCATATGCTTGTGTTTGTGTTTGTGTATATACGTGTGTGTGTGTGTATGTGTGTGTGTGTGTGTGTGTGTGTGTGTGTGTGTGTGTGTGTGAAGAGAAAGAGGCCATTAGCATGAGAGCTGAGAGTGGAGAGTAGAGAGAAATGGGAGGGGCTTAAGGGAAACTAGTTTGTGAACTAGAGTGAGGAAAGAAATGGAAAAAAAGTGATATAAATCTATTTTAATTAAAACCTATTTTGAAATGTTAATAAAAACATATTCAGACTTGTTTGTAAAAATGCCTTTATATTAAAAATGTTCAGCAAGTGTTAAGAAAAACCATTAAGGTATCTCAAAATTATAAAATTATTTGTTACATATAAACATCATCAAAGAATTTTCAGATTTCAATTTCAAGTTTTAACGTAGACAAAATATACCCTTGGAGTTATTATTAACAACAATACTGAATTATTTCTTGTTATAGAATTACTAGGACAACTGAAAGTTGTTTTCTTTACCGTTTATTTCTTTCACTTAAAATATCTAGGGTTTGTGAACTGGATCAGCAGGTAAGGAGGCTTGCTATATGGTTCTTGCCTGGAGTTCTGTTCCTAGGACTCAAATGGAAGATGAACACAATGATCCTCTTGATGAGGCTGTTGGGAACAAACCAAACACAGGTCTCTGCACTGTCCAGTGATCTTAACAGCTATGCCATCTTTCAAAGTCCTCCAATAAATCTTCTGAATAAGGTGACCATGTAAAAACCAATCCATCTCATTTAATGGAAAAAGTTTGACAGGTAAGTAATCATGCTAAATGAATTGCTGATTGTGAGCTTAAAATAGAAAGATAAAAAAAAAATTAGAGCTTGTTTTGAGATGTCTTAGTGGGTAAAGGGCTCACTGCATAAGCATAAAGATGTTAATCCAGATTCCTAGCACCAACACAAGAAGCCAGGCAGGACAGAGCATTTGCTAGACACCCGGTACTGAATAGATGGAGACGGCGTCATGGCAGCTCACTTGGCCAGCTCTTCTTGATGAGTTGGTTAGCTCCAAGAACAGTGAAAAAAACTCTGCCTTCAAATGTATAGATATAGATATAGATATAGATATAGATATAGATATAGATATAGATATAGATATAGATATAGATATAGATATAGATATAGATATAGATATAGATAGGTGTGTGTATGTGTGTGTGTGTTGTCAAAACGAGCTTTGACACCAGAGAGTAAACTGAGACAGGCGGCCACTGGGAATAAGTGCTTAGGGTGGATGCAGACACCTTCTGCAGCTGCTGCCAAAGGCAGCCAGCGATTAGGGAAGCTGCTTATCAGTCTCTTTTCTAAGGGACTAAAGCTTGATTTACTGGGGCTGGCACTCTCTGTGGCCAGCAGAAAAACTATGAACACTTTTTAACTCCTTGGGGCCAGTGTGAAAGAGAAGGGAGAAAATTCACAGGTTCTCTCTCTCTCTCTCTCTCTCTCTCTCTCTCTCTC
>NC_034600.1:61645882-61649733 GCF_900095145.1 Mus pahari
GTGCTTGTGTGTGTGTGTGTGTGTGTATGTGTGTGTGTGTGTGTGTGTGTGTGTGTGTATGTGTGTGTGTGTATGTATGTATGTAATGAAAAAAGATTAGATGAAGACACTGAAATTGACCTCTAACCTTCATACACACACGTATATATGCATTAACATACCCATAGATATTAATATCACACACACACACAAAATCAAAACAGGCAATGAATGCTGTATCAGGTTATATGCATTTAATGCTCCACATTATTCATTTGGGTTTAGATGTTTTGTTTTACAGGGAAAAGCAAGCCTTCTGAACACCTATAGTCATTAAGAGCAATATGTGAAGTGGAAATTTCTGGTTTCTTTGAGACACAGATGCATCATGTGATGTTTTTCTGCAAACTGTCTTATGAGGATGCTTTGCTGAGAACAGACACATGGTGTTTTTTCAGGAAGCAGCCTGAAAATAAGGGCCTGTGATATTTTGCTCGAGTGGATACTTGAGAGGACATGTGATGTTTGGGAACTGTGTAAGTAGACGCCAGCCTACTGAGCTCCAGCATTGGTCTGTCTTGTCACTCTTTGCTGGTCTTCACTGGGCTTTCCTGATGCTGATCTTCCCTGACAAAGCTGTGGCATTGGTTTGCCTTGTCTTCTCTGCTGATCCTCCTCTATCATGGCTTTGAGGTGGGAAGCACACCAAAGAACTCCTTGTGGCCCTGGAAGATTGGCAGAGCCTCCTGGTTACTTCTGGATCAGATTGCCGTTGCTGATTTGTAAATGGTGTTTGCAAATGGATTCAGCTATCCCTGCTGATTGGTGTGAACCGAACTGCTGATATCCTGACAAGATTGAAATCAATCCCCTCCGCACCCCCCCCAGGAAAAAAAAAAAAAACCTATTTCTAAACAGGTTCATATCCCGCTTGCCCTATTAACCTTTCCTTTCCACTACCTCTGGTGGGTAGTGGGTTTGAAGAGAGGTGAAAGCATTTAAGAACCATTATTAATGTAGGTTTTGAAAAAAATCTAAACCTACAAGCATGTGGGCTCCAGATTTGGGCTGAGTTTGTTTGATCTTTGTCTTCTCATTAACCTCTTTACTTATTTACTCGCTCGTGTTGCAGTTGATGGTTTTATAACTTGTTTTAATTCCTTGTTATCTTGCCACATAAATAAAACTTATGGCAGGGGACATATTGGTTTTTTTTTTTTTAAATGTTGTTATAATAGGATAAAGTTTGACAGTTAAACAAACCAAGGGAGGTCTAATTTCAATGCAGAGCATATTTAACTGAAAGATAATGTAGGTTTAGCAGAAGAAAATTTAAGCCTCTAAGTATTTGACTATGATTGAAAGTATAACACCTTGAAGGAATTATATCATACCATGTCCTTAGTGTTTGTTTTGAATATTGATCAATGCACTTATTTCAATGATTCTACTTCTATTTCTATTTTGTGATGCTTAAACATTAAAATTATATATGGTTCCAAAAAGACCACACCAGCATTACAATTTACTTCAAATATTTATTAATATCACCAATTACTGATGAAAATGGCCCATGTGCATAAGAAGACATATTTAACTGGTATATTTGGTATAATTTATACAATTAATCTGGTTAGTTTATCTGTAAAGAAAAAATGAGGTTTGCAATTAATGTCCTAACTTTACAATAAATATTTTTCTAATTATTCAAGTTGGCCACTTCTGCACTGCTGACGAAGAGACCCAAGTCAATATAATCTCAGTTCAGCTTCCTCCTGGGTGCTGGATATATTCATTGGATAGTTTTCCACTGGCTGGCAGCTAGCAGAGTCACTGGCATATATTGTTGTTTCTTGGCTATTGACAACTCTGATGAGGGGCTTGTTTTTGAGATTTCTTAATCAAAATGTTCTCTAAAGCCTCTTAAGTTTAGGGTACAGAGGTTTTTCAAGAAAGCTGGCAAATCTGCACATGCTGTGATACCCCAGTTCAGAACCAGCTTTCCATCTCTTTAACTATAGGATATTGATAAAAGGAAAGCACAGGGATAGCCAATGCTTGTGGGTTGGGAAGATAGCTTGATCTCAATGGAAGTAATTATGTAGTTAAACTGTAAGGAAGTATGCAATTGCGTAAAGGGATCCTCGTGTGTTGACAGGTACAGACATGTGAACGAACATATGGTAGCCTTTAAGGGAAAGCTATATAGAGGAGGAAGCTGAAAACATATTATTTTAGCAAGTAAAATGACATAAACATATAAGTTACAACTATATCAATGAACAACATATGGCCCAGTGTTGGAAGAAAGATGTTAAAGAACAGTTTATAAGAAATTCACAAAAAAAATAAAATAAAATAAAAAATCTCCAGTCATACAAATAATAATCCATCTTTGGGGACTTGAGTTTTTGTAAATTATTTCATCCTTTGACAGGTATATTTTTGGTTTACTGAATACTCGGGGCAGTATAAACTTTGGATTATTTTTGAGACAAAGTAATATGCAGGACTATAAGACTTCTCTAATTGCTTAGATCCAGACCGTGCAACAGGTATAATATTTACAATTCTAACTCCATGTTTCTAGCTCTTCTTATACCTTAGGTCTTTCCAAATGACCTTGTGGATTGTCAAATAGTTATGCCTATCTTCCTTCTATGTTGTTATCCTGAAGTTTTGACTAAGTTTGCCTTATGGCAATTCAATCACTGCACACATTTCTCCTTTCTCAAGGGCTTGCAACCTGTGTGAGCAATCTATGTTGGAGAGTGGAGGGTTAAAAAGTCAGAACAAATCCAAGAGCAGTCAAGTTACTACAGCTTTCCCAAGTCAGGTACAAGATGTGTAAAAGACTCATGTCAACATCAGCACAGCTGCAATAATGCATAAAAGAAGCCAAGTACACCCATAGAATTGTGCGTTTGAGAATTTTTGTCACTTGTGCAAATAGGTGTCAGGTGCATCGTATGAGCAGTAAAAAAAATGACAGGAAGGGCTAAGGATATCGACCTGCATGAAACTATATTAAAAAGTAATAGTAGTCAGTTATCTCTTTACATTTCCTACGGCCTGAAGTTACAAGATTGAATGATTAAACATTAAGGCAACATTAATAAGAATATGCTTTCTTAATTATATGTTTATATAGGAGAATTTAGAAACACTAAAGCCTGAAGGAATATTTTTATCAAGTGATTGCTAATGAACTAATGCATATTAATTAAATACAAATGACCAACCTGTCTCTGACTTTGTGAAAATTATAATGAAAGTATATTTGATGATTCTATTTTGTGTCACATACATAATAGATGTGTGAATTATTACCTCTGAATTAATCTTATATAAGGCACTATGTCTTATGAATGCTTACCAATACCAATTAAAAGTAAAGGCCTCTATCATTAATTATATTTTAATTGAGAATAGCGTAATTATTGAGACACTATTAAAACTTTATGAGTTTTGTAAAGTCTTTGGATACAGCATATTATACATACCATTAAAATATATCTTGTGCAATTTTATACTTATGAAACAGTGAGGCATGTTCCATGCTACAAATGTAGAATAAGGTTTGTTTTGTTTTGTTTGTTTGTTTGTTTTGTTTGTTTGTTTGGTTTTTTTAGACAGAATTTCTCTGTATAGCTCTGGCTATCCTGGAATTCACTTTGTAGACCAGGCTGGCCTCGAACTCAGAAATCTGCCTGCCTCTGCCTCCCGAGTGCTGGGATTAAAGGCATGCGCCTGGCTGTAGAGTAAGTTTTGATAGTGTGTGTCTTAGTCAGGGTTTCTATTCCTGCACAAACATCATGACCAAGAAGCAAGTTGGGGAGGAAAGGGTTTATTCAGCTTACATTTCCATACTG
>NC_034600.1:61653173-61661554 GCF_900095145.1 Mus pahari
AAGCTCCTTTCTCTGTGATAACTCCAGCTGTGTCTAGTTGACACAAAACTAGCCAGTACAGTGTGAAAACTAAAAAGGGGATCCACCTTTTAAATACAAAACAATTTAAATAGAAAAGAAATATGACCTGGCTGCATATGGGGCAGTGAATGGCCTTGTAGGATGTCAGTGGGAAGAGTGGCCCTTGGGCTTGAGGGGGTTCGATGCACCCACGTAGAGAAATGCCAGGGCAGGAAGACCAGAGTGGCTGGGTGGGTGGCGGAGCACCCTCATAGAGGCAGGGGAAGTGGGGATAGGATAGGAGGTTTCTGGAGGGAAGACCTGGAAAGGGGATAACATTTGAAATGTAGATAAAGAAAATATCCAACAAAAGAAAAAAAAAAAGAAAGAAATATGAAATGTGCTGATTTCTGTTGAATGTTATGTTTTGGGATATTTCCTTCTGGGAAGTAAATTTCAATAGAACTTGAACTTAGAGCCATTTATCACTTGTGATGCTGTTCTATGTAATGGAATATGACAAACTTGTTACTAGAGAATCAGTGTCAAGCTAAACTGTAATGATCTGATCAGAGGAGAGGGTCATAGTTGTTTTCTATTCTTCCTGGGGCATTTTGGGAACAGAAAATTACCTGTGCCTTTGAATCCTGATCAATCAATTATTGTGAGTCCTCCCCAGAATTCCTGTTAACTCATGAAAGTTTAATATGACATGTTTCAAGTTTTACTGCAGAGATTAAGGCAATCAGAAACTATGTCAAATATTATAAGTGCTTTGAGAAATACATGAACTTTGGTTCAGTTTGTGGTCAAAGAAATTCTCCAGCAGTGTGGCCTCTCTAAGAACTGAACATGGACCAGTATCTGCAGTTCCTTCATTGACCACCCTCCTAAATCTTATCAGTGGCAAGCACATCAATTCTATTATCAAGAATTTAATAAAAAATATAATTAATGGTCCCTGTTATACAATCTGTTCATAAAATTAAATACGTTTTTTTTTTTTTTTTTTTTTTTTTTTTTGAGACTAGATTTCTCTGTGTACCATGGCTGTCCTGGATTTGGTTTGTAGACCAGACTGGCCTTGAACTCACAAAGATCCACTTGCCTCTGCCTCCTAAGTGCTTACATTAATGGTATGTGCCATGATACCAGGAACTAGCACTTTATTTTATTTTTCAAGGCTTAATCTTAAAATACTGACCCTAACAGAAATAATATCCAATCGTTAACTTGTGAGAGAAAGGCAACAGTGAGCTTGGTTAACGTTTTCATGCCATCACCAATACAGAGCAATATAATGTTCCTTTAATCAGAATGTAAATACTGACATGATTAAGGGTTCTGACACATGCATTATTAAATGTATCAGTTCTTTGCTCAGTGACTCACTAAAATACAGGCATGTCCAACTGAGTACCAAGCCTCAGTAAGCAGTTCATAGAAAGCTTCTGGGATTTATAATAGTGAATGAGACATTAAAATCATACAGATTTGATTATCATTTTTCTTTTTCAGTGGTGCTGGGTTCCCTGACACTTTTCTTTGCCACCTATACTGGCAGGGGGTTGAACTGTAAACTCAGATCTTTATAACTCTCACTAATGTACTAGATTGAGAAGTTCAGAGACAGGGTAAGATGATGGCTTGATGAGGAAAGCATCTTGCATCCAGAGCATCTCTCTGATGTTCTAATTTTGAATGTTCAACAAAGCCCTAGAGAGACAACTTATATAGCTTCATTGAAAACAGTTTCTCACACATTTCCGATTTTCCTTGCTAAGGAGAACACAAGCACCTTTACTCAACTTTTACAACTTAATAGTTATTCTATGGTCACACATCCAGTAATAAATCTATCAAACTATCAATCATCTATATGAATATGTATGTGTTGAAGAGCTGAGCAAAGAGCTGAGCCAGGCGTGATGGCGCACGCCTTTAATCCCAGCACTCGGGAGGCAGAGACAGGCGGTTTTCTGAGTTCGAGGCCAGCAACCAGGGCTATACAGAGAAACCGTGCCTCGAAAAAACAAAAAACAAAAAACAAAAAAAAAAAAAAAAAAAAAATCAAAAGCAAAGAGCTTGAGCGAGACCCTAGGAAACAAAGCAGAGGCGCACGAATTTCTATTGGTAAGGAAACAGACCGCCTGCACACGGGGAAGCTGAAGAAGCAGAGATGGATATGAAGGCCATGGATGCAAAGGCAAAGGTTCACAAGTAACCACAGCTTCAGAGGTAAAGAGGTCCAGATAAAGGACCAAGGGCACAGATAGCCAGCACATACAAACAGACCACACAGAGGACTTAAGCAAACTGAGTTAACCCACTTCAACAGCTGGGGGGACACCAAGCTAAAGCTCCAGGGACAACCTCTGTGTGTTAGACGCTGAGGCATACAGCAGGTGGTCTAAGAAATTCTGCGGTAATCATTGCCATTACGTTGCTAAATGTCTTTCATTATGCTATGCATTTCAGGTGAGAGAATTACATATTTCCCTTGCTCTGGCTTGTTGTACATGCCTTTGAGTCCACTTTACTTGATATTATATTAATATGTTTATGTTCCCCTAAGTCTCAAATCAACATGGTAAATTTGTACACCCTGGAAAAAGTCAATGAATAATCCATTCTACCATTCACATATCCAACCTGCTGCAGGGCCATCCTCAACCATTCAATTGGAGTTTGTATTGAATTCATTCAATTCAATTCAAAACCTGTTTGTAAATAGAGTATATCAGGGCATGCACAGCTAAGAAATATTAAAGTAAAAGTCTTTGAAGTGACAGGATGGTGGGCTACCCAGGGGGACCACCACCTGCTTAGAGGAGAAGGAGAGGTAGGAAGGGAAGGGCTATGGATGGGGGTGACATGGAGTAGGGGGCAGTGTGACAGATGTAAAGTGAGTAAGTAAAGAAAAATTAAATTGAATTTGAAAAAAGAAAGAAAACATCTTATACAATATAAAGCAACTTGCAAGAGGGAATAGTTTGTTCTCAATACTGTGAGGAATCCTGACTTCCTTCACACTATCCATTTGGTCCTCACATGTAAAAATTTTACAGGCCTAACCACATGTTCAAGGCGGACATATCTAAAGCTTCGGATCTGAAGAGAAAAGAGATCCTTTCCTGGCTGTATAATTGACTTTCTCTTGCATGCATACAAGTGTCCCTGTAATCAATGAGCTGTCTCCAGGGTCCGTGCCAGGAAGAAGAATATCATATTTGCCATCCCCTGAAGACAGAACTGGAAAAGAAAGCTCAGGCATGCCCTAAAAGAAGGATTAAACAAAACATCAAATCAATTTAACAAACACCTGCTCCCTTGGGTCAAGCCCGTGCCCAGGATGCACAGGTAGATACTTCCGCCTGTGTATTTGTGGGATATTTTGGAAGCGTATCATCATTAAAGTTAAAGGCAAAACCCCCTTGGTGAGAGCTTTCATTAAAGTTGGTTGCGTGGAAGCCACTGTTTGTTGTCGGAGGAGACTTTAGGGAACAGTAATAATAGTTTTTGTTCTTGGACTTCGGGGACAGCACTTTGGGCACAATTTAATTCACAGGCATCTAGGTGATCTGCCCTCTGGAAACCGAGGAATCACAGGCACAGCGTTCCTCCAGCCACTCTGCCCCTGTTCACACTCATAAATACACACAAGGGAGCTGCTGTGATATCTCATGCCCCTTCAGCTCTGAGTTCATCTCGCTCAGTATGGTCTTTATTAGCATGTCTACTTAAAAGCTTTTATGTGAACCACACTCAGATAAGACTTGGGTTGTAATTGTAGGCTAAATATATAAAAGATTTTTAGCCTTCTGTGTTCTTTTTTTTCTTTCCTCCCTCTGCCTTTCTCCTTTTCTTCGATGCTCCAAATGCTGACTTTGACTGCTAAGTTAAATGACTTATTTTCCTTTTACTAAGACAATTTTTTAAACTTTGTGTTTCTTGGACAAGTGTTAGCTTCTTCATTGCTAGTTAATATTAGCCATTTCAGATTTAGATAAATCCTAAACTTGAGACCTAGAAAAATAATAAAAATGGAGAAAATAGGTTTTCTCAAGATTCAAGGAATTATGGAAAATTATCTTTTCGGAAAGCAGAAACAAAATGTTCTACAAGTTTCATAGCAATAAAAATGAAAATCTTAAAATTAATCATTATAAATTGTGACCTCAGGTTTTATCATAAAGCCATTTGTATTTAGCCATTTTATCAAAACGATTTGTATTTGGCCATTTTATGAATTTAGAAATTGATATTGTTTTTTCTCTATGTCAAAATTTAGTTTCAAAATAAAAATAATGGTCTTCTTAAAATTCAAGTATGGATTTTCATCTGGTGTTGATGGACAAGTTATATACACTTAAAAAATTTACCTATACCTAGAAACAAATATAAAAATAAAACTGAAAGCAATTTCTATTATTAGCCATATATTAAACATCACAATTTGCATCTTATGGATCTTTGACACAGGAATAATTAAAGGTGATAGTTATATTTGCCTACTATCATAATTTTTTATAAGTAACACTGGCACAGTTTTCATAATTGATCTACATATAACTTAAAACGTAAATTAGATGTTACTAGGAAATATTTAGTTACAAGTTTTTGAACATTTCTAAGATTTTTGATAGATTTGACTTGTTATTTAGTAGAGTACTTCATCCTCTAAGATGCCTTTCAGAAATAAATCTAACTTAATATTCACACATGATTATTATTCAACCACAATGGTTTAAAATGGTAATAATGTGGACTGCCTGAGTGTGTACATTTGCTTGTGCGTGCCTGGGTTCCCGTGGCTGTGCTTATGTGTATTTATCTGGGAAATGTAGCCAGGAGCAACTGTTTGCTCTGGTCATTCACAAAATATAAATTCTGGAAGAATTTGTTAATCCATAATGAAATTTGAACTAAACTGTAGCGGAGTATCTACTCCTTCCTATTTTATAACCTGTTTCTTCCCTACTTAGATACAGGGACTACCTAATTACATTAGCCTGTACATACTGAATATGAACCTATTGTTATTTAAATTGTTTGTTTTCTGGAAATCTCCTTAAGGCAATCCAGTGCTTGAACTGTACCTCTGGAGCTAAACGTAGCTTGAGTGGACATGGTTCTGGGCAGACTAACGTACACTGATTTAACTATCACTATCATGAAAGATGAATGAATAACAGGCTGAAATAATCCAAGAAAGGGATGTTATATGAATATAATAATAGGTAAGAATAAGTGAAAAAATATTGAAAGTGTAAACCAGGTACGAAGAGCATAGTGTTACTTCTTAATTATCTATATGTACCTTCTAGGTGTGTGTTCATTTTGTTTTTCCTGTAAACAACTCTAATTTTCTTTAACATTATAACAAACCAAAGCAATATTCTCTAGTTAGCATAATGATTAGGCAGAAATTTATGAACTACATTTTCCAAAATTATCTTCTTTTAATATTATAATTTTATTTATTTTTCATTTCTGTGTATAGGTAATTTAATTGCATATAAACCAGTCCACCATGTGCTTGCCTGGTGTCTGCAAATGACAGAGGAAGACATCATATACCATGGAACCGGAGTTAAAACAAATTATGAGCCAATGTGTGGCTGCTGGGAATTTAACCCATGTATTCTGAAATAACAGAGTGCCCTTAATGGCTAAGCCATATTATCTCTCTTGTCCCCAAATTACTTCTGATTATGTTAACATAAAAAGGTGCAAAAATATAGTGTTTTCCCCATTAAGAAAATTATGATTAAGATTCTAATCAGAATCTGAATTTCTATTGTGTGTATTTTTATTTTATGCTACCACGATTAGTATGTGTAGGCATGTGTGTAGATGATGTGTGTGTGGTGAAAGGTGCCATGACACATATCTGAGTTCAGAGAAAAATCACATGGCAACCATTCTCTCTGACTCACAAGGGGTTGTGGTTGTCAGATTTGAGCACCAATTACCTTAGCTCACTCAATCATCAGACCACCCCTCTCCTTCCCAACATACTCCATTAAGAAAAGAAGACTGACTATCTTATCTGGCATCTGTGGGAGGAAAGATGCTTGGTTTTGTGGGGGTTTGATGCCCCAGAGAGGGAAAATGCTGGAGGGGTGAGGTGGGAATAGGTGGGTGGGTAGGGGAGAATCCTCTTAGAGGCGAACGGGAGGGGAAGAGGGTGGAGCATTCATGTAGGAGAGATCAGGAAGGGGGACAACATTTGAAATATAAACAAATAAAATAATTAATAATAATAAAAGAAAATGCAATTATAGTAACTGCATCTCCCAAATAAGAAGATGTGAAAATATCAAAGGGGACAGGTTGTTGGAAAAATGTGTTCCAGTGAGAAAGAAAAAGATGACAGAGCATAGGGAAATAAATGTAACAAAATATAGCCAGATAAAATATATTGAATTTCCATTTACTTGCCTGAGAATTTCATGAAGTCATTGTTTTTAATAGGTGAGTAGTAGTCCATTATGTAAAATGTACCACATTTTCTGTATCCATTCCTCTGTTGAAGGACATCTGGGTTGTTTCCAGCTTCTGGCTATTATAAATAAGGCTGCTATAAACATGGTGGAGCATGTGTCCTTGTTATATGTTGGAGCATCTTTTGGTAATATGGTCAGGAGTGGTATAGCTGGATCTTCAGGTAGAACTATTACCAATTTTCTAAGGAACCGCCAGACTGATTTCCAGAGTGGTTGTACCAGCTTGCAATCCCACCCTCAATGGAGGAGTGTTCCTCTTTCCCCGGCATCTGCTGAGACCTGAGTTTTTATTTTAGTCATTCTGAATAGTATGAGGTGGGATCTCAGGGTCATTTTGATTTGCATTTCCCTGATGACTAAGGAAGCTGAACATTTCTTTAAGTGCTTCTCAGACACGCAAGTTTCCTCAGTTGATATCATCCTAAGGTGGGTAACCCAGACACAAAAGAACACACATGGTATGTACTCACTGATAAGTGGATATTAGCCCCCAAACTCACAATGGCCATGATAAAACCCACAGATCATATGGAGTTCAGAAGGAAGGAAGTGGATGCTTCAGTCCTGCATTGAGGTCGAGGAACAGGATGGTTGAGGGAGGTGGAGGGAAGGGAGACCTGGGAAGGAAAGAGAAGGGAGAGGAAATAATGGGGGCAGTATCAGAAACTGGAGAAGATGTGAGAGAGGTAGAGAAGGTCAGGATATCGAATAAAAATATGTAGCAGAGGGTGATGAGTGACTGGGGATAACCACAGGAGGGTCCCAGATGCCAGGGAAATGAGAGACTCCCAGGTTCCAACTGGCATGATTTTAACAGAGAAGGTGAGATAAAACCTGTAGAGACTACCTCCAGTAGGTAAGGAAGGTCCTTGGTGGTGAAATAGGGTCTCCCACCCATCTCAAAGTTTTAAACCCAGAAATGTTTCTGTCCAAAAGAAGAACAGGGACACAAAAATGGAGCAAAGACTGAAGGAAGGGCCATTGGGGACTGTCCCACTTGTGGATCCTCTCTGTCTGCATATACCAAACCTTTTGGTGTTGCCAAAAGGCACTTGCTGACAGGAACCTGGTATGAATGCTCCTTGGGAGGTTCAGCCAGAAACTGACCAATACAAATGTGGATGCTTGGAGCCAACCATCAGGCTGAGGTCAAGGACCCTGGTAGGGAAGCTGGCAGAAGAATTGGAGGAGGTGAGAGGGATCCCAACCACTTAGGAAGAACAACATCAGCTGGCTGGACTACCCAGTGCTCCCTGGGACTAGACCACCAACCAAGGAGTGTACCAGGAGGGATCCATGGCTCTAGATACATAGGTAGCAGAGAATGGCCTTGTCTGACATGAATGGTAGGGGAGGCCCTTGGTCCTGTGGAGGTTTGCTGCTCCAGCATAAGAGGATGCTGTGTGGTGCAGGAAAGTGAGAGTGGGTAGGGGAGAAACCTCTTAGAGGCAAAGTGGGGGGAGGAGAGAGCAGATTTGGGATGGGGGGGCTTGTGGAGGGGTAACATGTAAGTAGGATATCATTTGAGAAATAAATGAATGGAATGATTAATGAAAATAAATAAATAAATAATTAATTAAATGTACAGCCAGCACTGTTTGCCTTTTTATAAAAAAATTAAAATTTTAAACAATAAGGAAAATTCTTTTTTTATTGATTATTTTATTAGATATTTTCTTTATTTACATTTCAAATGCTATCCCAAATGACNCNTATACCCTCCCCCCACCCTGCTCCCCTGCCCACACACTCTCACTTCTTGGCCCTGGCATTCCCCTGTATGGGGCGTGTAAAGTTTGCAAGACCAAGGGGCCTCTCTTCCCAACGATGGCTGACTAGGCCATCTTCTGCTACATATGCAGCTAGAGACAC
>NC_034600.1:61661565-61665230 GCF_900095145.1 Mus pahari
GCATTTTCTTTGATTGTTGTGTCCATGTTCCCTATGGAATCTTCTGCACCTGAGATTCTCTCTTCCATCTCTTGTATTCTGTTGCTGATGCTCACATGTATGGTTCCTGATTTCTTTCCTAGGGTTTCTATCTCTAGAGTTGTCTCCCTTTGGGTTTTCTTTATTGTTTCTACTTCCATTTTCAAATCCTTAATGGTTTTGTTCAATTTCATCCCCTGATTGGTTGTGTTTTCCTGTAATTCTTTAAGGAATTTTTGTGTTTCTTCTAGCTGTTTAGCAGTGTTCTCCTGTAATTCTTTAAGGGATTTTTGTGTTTCTTCTACCTGTTTAGTAGTGTTTGCCTGTAGTTCTTTAAGGACTTCTAACAGTTTATCAGTGGTCTCCTGTAATTCCTTGAGGGATTTTTGTGCTTCTTCTTTAAGGGATTCTACTTGTTTAGCATTGTTCTCCAGTATTTCTTTGCGTGAGTTATTAATGTCCTTCTTCAAATCTTCTATCACCATCATAAGATATGATTTTAAATCCACATCTTGCTTTTCGGGTGTGTTGGGGTAACCAGGACTCGCTGTGGTGGGTATACTGGGTTCTGATGTTGCCCAATGTTCTTTGTTTCTGTTAGTTAAGATTCTTACGTTTGCCTTTTGCCATCTGGAAATCTCTGGTGTTAATGTTCAAGCTGTCTCTGGCTGGAATTTTTTCCTCCTGTGATTCTGTTAGCACCTGTCAGCACTCCTGGGAATCCAACTCTCCCCTGTGTCCCCCTGGTCAGAGCACTATCTGCAGGCAAGCTCTCCTCTTGCAAGGCAGGTGTCCAGGGGTCTGGAGCTCTGATCCTCCTTCTGAGTCATGGGGTCAGGGCCCTCCCTGTAGGCCGACTCTCCTCCCATGATCCCGAGAACCTGTGGTGTGGAGGGTCCTCCAGAGTGCTGTGCTGCCTCTGGATTCTCTGGAGTTGATTGTTTTCCACTCACTCATGATCCTGAGGACCAGCGGTGTGGAGGTTATGAAGAGATATGGCAGGGGTGGCCCTGACTGGATCAGAACCCTGCCTCTGGGCAGGTCGTGTTACTTTGTCCCTGTTCCTGCTGGCACAAGCCCTACCTGGATTCTCTGAAGTTGATTGTGTTCCATTCACCAGTGATCCCGAGGACCTGCAGTGTGGAGATTTTTCTGGAGTGCTCAGCTGCCTCCACAGTGATCCTAAAATCACATGGGCAGTCCTCTAGGGACCATGGGGGTGTCCACCAACTCTGCACCCTAGGTGACCAGGTGCTGGTGTATACGGGAAGGGACTTGTGCCCTGGTCAGGCTGGTTCTCAGCTTCCCTAGTGCTGTCTCAGGTCCCTTGTGCAATTGGATTGGAGCAGATGTGTTCCACTCATCAGTGATCCTAAGATCACGTAGGTAGTCCTCTGGGGACAATGGTGGTGTCCGCTGTCTCAGCACCCTAGGTGACCTGGTGCTGGCGCAGAGCGGAAGCAACGAAATTCTTAAAAATAATAAAAGTGATATGTATTTAACTTCTATAATCCAAAGATGGGTTTAAAATATTAAAATCATTAATAGAGTTTACTTTTAAAATGACATTTTCATTTTAAAATGACAATTCATTTCAAAAGTTAATCTTTAATTCCAGCTGAAGTTAAGATGTATTGAATACTTTGTGACAATTTTTTATGACAGTTGTGACTTTTTCCTCTGACAATTAAAATTAGTTGCACTCATTATATTTTATTAAATTAACTTTAAACTAAATAATTATTAGATATGCCAATATTAGAATACCCAGTTATAATGATTCTATATCTTATTTGGCGTGTAGAACCTAACATAACTTTTAATGAATTAAGGAGTGCTATCTGGATTAGTTGGGTGGGTGATGGGGCTGGGTGGTTGCTATGCCCACTCCAGTGAAGTCTGCTTGACAGGCACTCAGGAGGCAAAGAGTTTCAAGGAAACTATTCCTCCTGGAACCTTGGCATTCCCATAACCAGTATACTCAAACCCTGTCCCCGCGTTAGTCTGGTGTTTGGATCCAAGTGTTCTCTTTCAGTATTGTTTTATTATAAGTGCCTTTAAGGATAGATTTTTTTTTTTTTTTTGACATAACTAAGCCTGCACCAGTGTTCCAATGGCTCCTAGAAAATCCTTGAAGCTGACAGTGGACTCGGAATTCAGTAAGAATGTAACCTATTCAGTAACATTCAAATTCACTTCTAGTAGAGATGGTGAAAATAGTCAGGCATTACAAAGAACAGAGTTAGAAATGCTCTGGGATAGTCTGCATAGTAATTACTCAAACACAGGTTTCTTCACTAGGCCCAGAAGAGTAACATAATCAGGTATTTACTAAAGAACCCCTAGTGGTGGGTTTAACAAAAGACTAGCATTGAATCAGAGCATTCACCTGACTCCAGTGTTAAGCTGATCTTTTTAATCTAGTGGTAAACCTGATCTTCGTAATCAAAGATTAAATTAAATTAATCAACCTGGTCCCCGCCATCTTTTGATGTATGCATTCCTTTTGTTCTGTGTCACTGTAACTTGGCGGACATGTTCGCAAGGTTTCTTTTTTTTTTCTGTATAAAAATGTCTGGTGTTCATTGGGACAATACATTCAGATTCAGATCCAACACACTCTCTTGTGTCTGTGTCTGTCTGTCAATTCTTGCCCACTCTATGCCCATCTGTCAGAGACTCTGATTCCCATGGATTGAGTGGGGGCATCTAGGCCAGGTCTGTGGCAGCTGGTCCTGTGCATAAGGTTCAGGAGCATGCTCTCAAAGCCAAAGAGGAGGAAGGATGAGGTGAAGAATTCTAGGAGAAGGGACTGGAAATGGAGTAACATTTGAAATATAAATATGTAAAATAATTAAATAAAAATATTGAAAGTGCTATCTGGTGCTTAAATACATAGAATATTTTGAGTTTCTTTTTTTTGTTTTGTTTTGTTTTGTTTTGTTTTTTCTAGACAGGGTTTCTCTGTATAGCCCTGGCTGTCCTGGAACTCACTTTGTAGAAGAGCAGGCTGGTCTAAAACTCAGAAATCTGCCTGCCTCTGCCTCCCAGGTACTGGGATTAAAGGTGTGCGCCACCACGCCTGGCTTTGAGTTTCTTATATTTTATATTTTTATGTTACTTTTTATGAAAATTTCCCTCATTACTATAAATTGGCTCTAAGGCAAAAATAAAATCTAAAACCAAATTATCCATTAGGATTCTTGTTGCATTTTCCCCACAAAATTTTGAAGGGAAATGGAATTTAAGATAAAATTTGAGACCTGATTAATGTTACTTATGTCAAATACTCCAAAGAAAAAAGTTGTTTGTAAGCTTAGAAGCCTGAGGCAGAGAACACAGTGGAACAGGCTAGGGCACGCCCGGGCAGGGCAGGCCCATTGTTAAAACATTCCTGGGGGGAAAAAAGGAATGCTGGAACTTGTCCGGGCTATCTTGGCTGAGTCATCAGCCACCTAGTTTAAAGTTATATGTTAACCAAATGTTCTGCTGACCTAGATAAGTGTTTCCCACCCACCCCCTGTAAGACCCCGAAAGGAGGGACTCCCTCTGGTCCGGTACTCTCTCGGGTCCCCAGTAAATCGAAGTACACCTTGCTGTAAATCACATGAGGTACTTTAATATCAGAGCTCTGGGTGGACTCATAT
>NC_034600.1:61665770-61667235 GCF_900095145.1 Mus pahari
GTTCCTGCATTCTTTTCCTTATCTTTATGGCCGGGCTTGTATTTCAGTGTCCAGCCCTGGGTCTTTGAATTTTTGAAACTTACTCTTTTAATTTTACATTTNNAAACTTTGAATTTATATAATTTTTCCTTTCACCCCCCCCCTCGGGATTCCTGATATCCTGACTTGCATGTACTATTCTGCTGATGTGTAATCATTCTACTGATGTTTAAATGAGCCAATTGTGTGCAACCATGCCAATTCTCCCCAGCCCCTGACCCTTTCCCTTTAAAAACTCCTAGCTTTCGGGCCTCATGGTCTATCCCTCTGTCTCCTGCGTGAGATACATATAGGCCTGGAGCTCTGTTATTAAACTACCTCGTGTTTTTACATCAAGATGGTCTATTCATGATTTTTGGGTGCCACCATCTCGAGACTTAAGTGGGGAGGGCTCCCCAGGGAGGTCTTTCAATTGCTCACTGATTTGTCCCATGGTAAGGCATCATCTAAGTACAGTGCTTTTAAAGAAAGGCTTTTGGCATTTCCCCATAATCTTATTATTTTCTCCACTATTTAATTTTTATAATATAATTCACCTACTTTTAATTTAACTTAGAATTTCTGAAAGTTAGGAGTTCATGTGAAATGCCTGATAATACAATTCTTCTAAATTTCCAGAAATACAGTCTTTAAGGATAAAAAATATTTGAAAATTTAGGGTATTCTCTCATTCCTAGTTTAACCTTAAGATCAAGTTATGTTAGGTTAAATTTTTGTAAAAGAAAAAAAAATCGTCCTTAAAAGTATTTTACTATAACAATACAAGATGCTTATTGTAGAATGTTGAACAAAGAGCCTAGAATGTGGTCATATTGCATTAGTTCAGTTCATTTTCTGTAGTTCTGAAGATCATAAAATATCATACCTTCTCTCACTTAAGGATATTAGCCTTGGATCTTCTGATTCCTATACTTTATTTAGGATGCTCAGAGAAGACAGGAAAATTCTAAGGACTCAAGGAGGAATAATAGAACATGTTGATTTCAAGGAATAAAAAGAACTAATGAAATATAACTTGTTAAATTGGGACGGAAAAAGAAAGACCAGAGTAGAGAAGGGGTTCTGAGGATGTATAAACAACACTATTACTTTTTAGAAATATTTATACAGAAATCTATTCCTATAGTAGCTACAAACATAAAGAGCAAGGAACATGGGGAATAAAACACTACAGTAACAGTGTAACAGTGTCCGTACTTGACAGCAGAGTCTTGTATTAGGAATGGATTACATCTTTGGGACATATTGGCTATTATGTCCTATGGACTTTCAAACCTGATGGGATATTGTTATTGTTCTTTGTTAACCTTCAGAACTTTATAGTAAGTTTCTATTGCTGAAGGCATCAAACACTCAAGTCAAAGACCATGGCAAACTCAAAGCTGGCACTGACCTGGAAGTTTCATCCGAGAGGGCAGTTCTAATA
>NC_034600.1:61668540-61677768 GCF_900095145.1 Mus pahari
GGACTTCCATTCACAGCTACTACTGAACCATTGTTGGGATTTGGACTGCAGACTGTAAGTCATCAATAAATTCCTTTACTATATAGAGACTATCTGTAAGTTCTGTGACTCTAGAGAACCCTGACTAATACAGAAATGATTCCCACCCACAAGGGGCCTCTCCCCCTTGATCACTAATTGAGAAAATGCCCTACAGCTGAATCTCATGGAGGCATTTCCCCAACTAAAGCTCCTTTCTCTGTGATAACTCCAGCTGTGTCAACTTGACACAACACTAACCAGTATAATATCTAATGCTGTCTTGTTGCCAAAAGAACATAGCCTTTAAACCAACCTCTAGATCAACGTATATCACTGAGAAGCTTCTAATTTCAGTAGGGATTAACACAGTCTCTTCAAAATGTAATTTCCATCTGGAAAAGGAGGAAGAAAGACTTTAAGTGCGAGGTGGTGAATAACTCCAATGAAACAATGTCCTCCTGAGAAAACAGAGATGATACACATCTGGGATTCTGAGGTGATACACTCACGGGGATTCTGAGAACATGTACAAGAAATGTGTAAGTCCAACAAACAGACCACAATCCAACACTGGGCAGTGGTGGCTCATGCCTTTAATCCCAGAACTTGGGAGGCAGAGGCAGGCAGATTTCTGAGTTCGAGGTCAGCCTGGTCTACAGAGTATGTTCCAGAACAGCCAGGGCTACACAGAAAACCCCTGTTTATACTTGCTGGGAAAGCATAATTAGTTTTCTACAGTGGTGTATACTGGGTATATCAACAACAACCCTGCACAGGCACTATGCCCAGGAGTGCTCAGCCATCACAGAAGGGAATCCTTGGGTTTTGGGTTTTGGTGTTTTTTGTTTGTTTGTTTTTGTTTTGTTCTGTTTTGTTTGCACTTTTCTTTGCTCATTTGATGAATTTTTGTCATTTTTCAGGGAGAAAAGAAAAAGAACATTAAATTTGTTGGGTAGGTGGTGGAAAGGTTCTATGAGAAGTACTTATAGGTGTAAGAATGTGGTCCAATATATTGTATAAAATAAAAACAGAAAGGAAAATAAGTATAGTCAAAATAAGACAGAGAAAGGAAAATAGTTGGCGGCTAGTGGGATATTTTGTCCCATTTGTATGTGTGCTCTAGGAATTAGACATGGGACACCAATATCTTGTTCTGCTTCCTAGCTCTAGATATAACCAATGGTTCCAGTAAGAACTCCTGACACTGCTTTCATCTGCCATTGCTCTCTGGTTTGAACCTCTGAAACTAAGTTATATAGACACCTTCTTTATTGAGTTAAACATTTTTTATGTTACACAAATTGAAATTAACATCAGTTCTAAAGAAGTGTTCATTATTTAAATTCCTTTCGTTAACGGAAAAGGGATAATTCATATTCTTTACATACATTTATAGTACATTTTAATCACAATTCTATTTTTATTTTAATTCATGTAGTACTTTATTAATAAAAATGCCTCAATGGAAATTACCCCGTTATTTGTGATAAATTGTGACATTATATCTAATTCATTATTCTGAATAACATACTGTTGTAACTTTATCGGCAAGTGGCTTTCCTTAGGAAGAAATTGGCAAGCATAAACTGGCCTGAGAAAGGGGACTGATGACAAAGAATGATTCTTGTCATGTTAAGGTCGGTGAACAAAAGACTGACATGAATCTGAGCAATGTATTTGTAATTCTATCACCAAATCGTACCTCCAGTATGGGTAGTGACTTTTAAGCTACCTCAAGAGAGAAACTTCTTCCCCTAACAGCAAATGTTACTTTGTATATAACTTTAGAAAGGGTCCTACTAAATAATAACTTCCTGAGCTTCCNAAGTGAGCACAGTATACCTCGTTAACATACTCAGGGACATGAAACCATCGTCTACCTATATGTTGGAGGCTTTAGCTTGTCAAGGAATACCTGACAACAGATATGGGCTAAAAGAAAATATTAAAAGAAAGAGCTAACCTTATATTCACAATACCGTTTCAAGTGCACACTACTAGAATTATATATTTTTAAAGTAATGTAACAGTCTCTATGTTAAAATATTAAAATTGTTTACAATTTAAATAATTGAAGTAAGGGATGTAATTAGTATCACTCTATTTTACCTTACGAATGAATTTGTTAAGACAAATAGTCCTTTAGAATATTATAGTCTTATTGTTCTATTTCAGTTTAAATGATATGTTCTTTTTTTTTTTTTTTGCAAATCCATAAAGTTAGAATGATCATCCAGATTTTCTTAGCCAAACATTTATTCTATGATTCACTTCAGTTGAAGAACAAGCTGCATTATTATTTTATACATAATAATCCTGTATGATGTTGAGTTTTGTATTAACTTCTCTATAGACGTTTCTGTGGCTAATTGTTGTTTTTCTATTTTTAGCTATGCATAGAACATATGAATATAAAAGCACAGTGTGATATTTATGAGATGTCAGTTCAGTATAAATATAAAATTCTCTAATTATAAAATCTTCAATACTTTTTGAAAGAACTGTACTTAAATGGAAAAAAAAACTGATCATCTTTGCCATAAGTTAATATGAAAGAAAGAAATCTTTATCATCATATTCTACAAAGTAGCATTTAATTATCAAGTATAATTTTAGATTAGAATTAAGGTGTAAGGGTCTGGAAGTGCTTTTTTTGGCTGAAAAAAAACTCATATATTTATCTTTTTTATTTTATAGTACTACCTTAGAATAATTAAATCTGTTTGATATTGCAAGACCTACAGTTTTTATGCTAGCTTAATTACAGGTTGTGCAGTGGGTTATAATTTAAGTATGAAACAGAGTCATGTACCTTGTGGGTAGTACATCTTTAAAAGACTGCAGTTTCCACAGAAATGTAAGATTATGATGAAGCCAGGAAACAGGTTTCCTAAAGGGTCCAGAATTAAGCTAACAGGCATCACAACACAAGTCTGTCCCCTTAATTATCCAACTGCCATTTTCAACATCAACAATGTTGACCTGGCATGATGCTTTCTTATGATACTTCACACCATCATTGTTATTTTAATTTGTTCTGTTCATTAGAAATATATTATACCAGGGATGCCTGCATTGTGCTGTAGTTTCCAGAGTTGAGTGAATGCAAATGAGTGCACTGTTGTTGTCTCTTAGACTTTCCAGTTATCTTCTGCCTTTGAAATCTACATTAATTATTTACCTCTTGGATGTTCCCTTTTTTTCAACTTTCTTAGACTCAAAGATGCTGTCCTGGTGTTCTCATCAGTCAATCTGAGTCCCTTTTCTATCTACTTAATGAACCCATGAATCACTGTGTAGCAGGTTTTGTTTCCTACAGGTTGGATTCTTTATGCTCTGTCAATATCTAATTCTTCCCCAATATTACAATAGAAAACGTGTGTTTCAGTTCCACACACAATTTTTTTTTAAGACTCCATTGTCCTCTTCCTTGTGAATGAGCTGCTGTGTACTGTTGCTCTATTGAGCAGCATTAACTACTAAAGGTCAACACATGTAGCATTTGAGCATCTCATCATTACATTGAGAAGAAATGACATTTAAGCACAGTGAACTGTGCAGTGACTCAGGTGATGAAGAAAAAAGGACAGGAAAGGAGCTGCACCAAGAGCTTAGTGGTGTGTAAGAAAATGAAGGCAAAATTTTCACAAACCCTAGGAAAGAGATAAGAGTAGTCATAATCATCAAATAACCTTAACTGGTGATACTGCTGCATTGTAATTTGAGAATGTGAATGTGAAAATTATAAACAATGAGAACAACTGGGAGAATCTGATGTAGTTCAACATTTTTAGAAAAAAAAAATCATGCCATTTCAATTGAGCTCAATGATATCCAGTATAATTTAGTTGTAGGAATAGATTTGGGGCAAGTCCAAACTACATCTAGATTGTGATTGACTCTGAATCTTATCAGGTGTGTACAATAAGTAGAACATGAGCTAATCTAAAGTTAAACTCCTCTCACAGAGAACAAGATTATGCTACTTGAGTTAAGGTTCACAGGTTTTCAGAGCCATCAACAGAGACATAGTTGAAATGTTTTACACAGCATGCGTGTGTGTGTTTACATGTGTGTGTCTGTGTCTGTGTGCATGCAGCGCACATTTCAACTTGTTTCCATGAGTGTTACTGAACAAAGATTATGATCAACATCTGTCTAGGATTTGAAAGTTGCTGAAATTAGAATTCTCTGTGTCATTGAACCTGACCACACTACTGCTGGATCTAAAAGGCCAGATTGTCTTTGGCTTCTGCTTCTTCTTATGCCTAGATCCTCAGCTTTTATGATATTTTACCAAAAATTAATTTTAATAGTAATGGGGAAAGTAGCACTACAAATGAAGATAGCATTTTGTAGTAAAACAAAATGATCTTACTCATATTTCTTCTAGTTTATTTAAATATATATGTACATATGAATATGTATTTATGTATTTCACAATTACTTCATATGTTACAATGTCTTTACAAACTTAAGTACTTATATTCTGATAATAATACATTTTTTCAGAGTCCACAACATTAATAAAAAGAATTACAAAAAAACTAAGAAATAATGAGAGGGAGAGAAATTATCTTCTCCAGGGAAGAATGTATCAGCTGCTTAAACAATACTAAGTGAGATCCTGGTGCTCATGAAATCAGAAAATGGCATCAGATTCCCAGAGACTAGAGGTACAGATCTAAGCCTAGGCTCATTGATGGAGCAGCAAGGGTTCTTAGCCACTTGAACAGCTCTGAGAACCCAGTAAAGAACATGATGTAAAACTATTCTTTAAACCTATATTAAACAAAATTCATTCTCGAGAATTTCCAGGATTTTTTCACTGAATGCAGAGTATAACTTTTGCAAATATATACAAATATATACTGTTTATTTTCAATTAAAAGTTAACGTTTTTTATGTTTATGAAAATCACTATTGTTGCCATGCTACATCAATGTGAGGGGTTCTGTGCTCTTGTTATCTCTCCTTTTACTGCTTGAATATTCCTCACTTGTAAAATTATTTGATCTTATGGGATAGCATCTTTAATATATTGGAACCCCAAACAATGTATTTTTTTAGGATATGAATAAATTATGGAAGAATGACACACTTTTAAAGACCACATTTTCTCTAGGGTTAATTGTCTATTATTTTATTCAGTTGATACTATATTCAGTTTCTACTCACTTTAAACCTTACATTCTGTAATATAATATGTTATAAAATATATAACAATGGTTTTAAGTTAGCTATTCATTTCTAGGCATTTTCTTTCTTTCTTTTTATACACGATAGATTTCATTTTTCCCTTCTATTGAAGATGGATTCTTTATTATTACAATACATCTCTAGTATAATTTCTCCTTACTAAACTCCTCCAGTTCCACCCCACACACCCTCCAGTCCAGATCTACTCCTTTCTGTCTCTTTTTTGGAAAGAAAACAAGTTTCTAAGGGATAAAACCTAAGCAGGATAAAGTAAACTACAAGAAGGTCAAACAAAAGCCATCACATGAATGTTTGACAAAGAAAACTGACAGAAGGAAAAGACAAAAAAGAAAAAAGCATAAGAATCAGACACCCAGTATCTGGAACTTTCAGGTGGCTAGCCCCAGTTCCCAATCCTGCATTGCTACACTCCTCTGTTCAATTGGCTGAACGTCTGTATATCATCCAGTCTCCTCTCATTCCTGATTCTTCCCCCCTTTCCCCTTCCCCACCTCTCTTTCTCCCTCCCGAGTTGCTCCCACCTGCTAACTCCTGTGAGTATTTTGTTCCCTCTTTTAAGAAGGATCCAAAGCGGATGAGAGTAACTGAAATGTCCAACAAAGGGGACAGAGAACCTGTAGAGATCATATCCAGAGGTTAGGCAAGGGCCCCCGTTGAGGGATGGGGCCACACACTCATCTCCCAATTTTTAACCTAGAATTGTTTCTGTCTAAAGGAAATACAGGGACAAAGTCGGGAGCAGAGACTGAAGACAAAGGCCATCCAGAGGCTGTCCCACCTGGGAATCCATCCCATATACAAACACCAAACCTAGACACTATTGTGGATCCCAAGAAGTGCACGCTGACAGGAGCCTGATATAGATGTCTCTAGAGAGGCTCTGCCAGAGACTGACAAATACAGATGTGGATGCTCTCAGCCAACTGTTTAACTGAGCTCAGGGACCCCAATGCAGGAGTTAGGGAAAGGACTGAAGGAGCTGAAGGGGTTTGCAATCCCATAGGAAGAACAACAATACCAACCAACCAGATACCATAGAGCTCCCAGGGACTAAACCACCAACCAAAGAGTACATATGGAGGGACCCATGGTTCCAGCTGCATATGTAGCAGAGGATGGCCTAGTTGGTCATCAATGGGAGGAGAGGCCTTTGGTCCTGTGAAAGCTTAAAGCCCCAGTGTAGGGGAATGCCAGGGTGGTGAGAAGGGAGTGGGAGGGTGCGGGAGCACCCTAATAGAAGCAAGGGGAAGGGGGATGAGATAGGAGTTTTGCAGAGGAGAGACCGAGAAAGGGATAACACTTGAAATGTAAATAAATAAAATATTCCATAAAAAAAATAAAGTTTTCATTTCTTAACAAAAATAAAAAAAAGGATGAGAACCCACTTGTTCACACATTCAGAATCCCCATAAAACAATACTAAATTTAATATTGTATTTCATACCCAAAGGACCTGGTAAAGACGTGTGTGGTAAAGACTTGCAACATCTGTCTCTATGGGCTCATATGAACTTTACTAGGATCACAGTTCTCTTGCTGCTGTCCATTTCCCATGGCTGTTACCCTCTTTCTGCCTCTTTTGCAATTTTTTTTTTTTTTCCGAGATGTGAGGAACAGGATTCTACCCCATTTAGAGCTGTATGTTCCAAAGTCTTTCTAAAGTATACATGGAGAGCTTTATATACTTTGTGAGTTCATTTATTTAAATATTAAAATCTGAGTCTTACAGTAAAATTTACTGATATGTAATGAAATGAATGCTCTATTATAAATAGCCAGAAGCTGGAAAGAACCAAGATGTCCCTCAACAGAGGAATGGATACAGAAAATGTGGTACATTTACACAATGGAGTACTACTCAGCTATTAAAAACAATGAATTTATGAAATTCTTAGGCAAATGGATGTATCTGGAGGATATCATCCTGATTGAGGTAACCCAATCACAAAAGAAGTTACTTGATATGCACTCACTGATAAGTGGATATTAGCCCAGAAACCTAGAATATCAAAGATGCAATCTCCAAAACACAAGAAAATCAAGAATAAGGAAGACCAACACGTGGATACTTCATTCCTCCCTAAAGTAGGGAATAAAATATCCATGAAAGAAGTGGCAGAGACAAAGTTTGGAGCTAAGACGAAAGGATGGACCATACCGAGACTGCCCCACCCGGTGTCCATCCCATAATCAGCCACCAAACGCAGACACTATTGCATATGCCAGCAAGATCTTGCTAAAAGGACACTGATATAGCTATCACTGTGAGGCTATCCCAGTGCCTGGCAAATATAGAAGTGGATGCCCACAGTCATCTATATGACAGAACACAGAGACCCCAATGGTGGATCTAGAGAAATTACCCAAGGAACTGAAGGGGTCTGCAACCCTATAGGTGAAACAACAATATGAACTAATCAGTACCCCCAGAGCATGTGTTTCTAGCTGCATATATAGCAGAAGATGGCCTAGTCAGCCATTGTTGGGAAGAGAGATGCCCCTTGGTCTTGCAAACTTTATATGCCGCATACAGGGAAACGCCAAGGCCAAGAAATAGGAGTGGGTGGGCAGAGGAGCAGGGTGGGGGGGGGGATAGGGGATATTCAAGATAGCGTTTGAAATGTAAATGAAAAAAATCTAATAAAATAAGTTAAAAAATATAAATAGCACCATAGCAGCAGAGAATCAATGACATAGAAATTTACACTGTAGTATTCAGGAAATATTTTAAACAAGAAAACAAGTCCAGAAAAATTGTGTTCAAATGATTTCTTAGTCCAACTTCACACAGGGTAATTTTATTTTAAAGGAACATATTCTCAAGTCTAACACAGATTGACTGCAGAGTGAAATATGAAAGTCAGATTCTTTAAAAAAATATTTATATTAAAAGTCATTTCAAAAATCAATGTGTAAAAAATACAGACAACTAATATCAGTATTTTAGAAGCATATGTGTTTAAGTATGTATATTTATGTTAATATTCTATTTTTACCTAATAATATAGAATTTCCCTATTAAAATTTCCAAGCATTAACTATAAAGTTTACATTTAGATGCTTCAGTAATAAAATTTATTTAGAATAATTTAAATTTTGTGTCACTTTTTTTCCTTTAAAATGATCAAAGTTTATTTCTCTTTTACATGTTCATTTTAGGTCACTACTTCTATGGGCTTACTTACAAAATAGTTCTACCTTTAAAAACCTGATTAATATTTGTAGTCATTTTTGGTTATAAAATAATATATTTATAATACTCTATTACTATTTCCTTCTTTGGACTTCATACAGAAAGACAGTGAGTTTTGGAGTTAAATAAAATTAGCAAATTAAAATCTAAGAGAAACCCTTCTTTAAATATTTTTGTTAAATATTGATGTTATATAAACATCAGCAGAGTTTATATAACAACTTACAAGGAGAATAACCAACTCGTTGTTCATTAACTGTTAACATAAAACAAGTTAGTTCATGTATCTGCTCCTGTTCTTTCATATCTATAACATAAATAATACCACCCTGTCCCCAAAGAAGATGCCATTTACTGCTAAACCCTTTGATTAAATTTGGCTCTAAAAATATCAAGTTTCAATAGCGTAATCATACAATAGTACATTGTCAACATTTATACAAATAAATGAGTAAGTTCAACAAAGAAACATTGGTCATTCAAAGCTTGGCTTCTTCTTCTGTTTGAAATGATGCTGTGTTTGGTTTGCGGCTTAAGGCACTGAAGCGTTACATGGCATTGGCTTTCTTACACAGAGCTCTCAGCTGCCAACAGATTAGGTAAAGTGCTGAGAAAGTTGACTCCTGTATGCTTCTAGTAAGCTTTCTTCACAATAATATAGTTGTCATGGAGTTTTTTGTTAGTTGCCTTTGGGGCTTCTTTCTTTTCTTTCTTTCTTTCTTTCTTTCTTTCTTTCTTTCTTTCTTTCTTTCTTTCTTTCTTTCTTTCTTTCTTTCTTTCTTTCTTTCTTTCTT
>NC_034600.1:61677858-61687183 GCF_900095145.1 Mus pahari
CTTTCTTTCTTTCTTTCTTTCTTTCTTTCTTTCTTTCTTTCTTTCTTTCTTTCTTTCTTTTTCTCTCTGTTTCATATTTGCTCTTAGGTTATGAACACACAGAGAGTGACTCCTTAGAATTGTACCACTAGTGAAGGAAATCCTATTTAGGAGTACATTTCTTTACAGAGCTGTGTTATAACAATAGTTGGGCCTGCTATTATAAAAGTAGAGTCAAGATTTAAATGATGACTTTCAAATTGTAGCTTTTAGGATTCTAGTTGTAAGAATGCAGGAGAACATTGAATCATACATCAAGTTAAACAGTGGCAACAGGCTTTAGTACAGCTATCTTAAATTTTTTACTCAGAATCATTTCTTTCCATTTAATAATTAGGAAGCTAATTAAACAACGATGTCAGGTGCCACAACAGGAACAAATCTTTGCTGTTTCCTGAAATTTTGTTTATTCCCCCAAGTCCAGCCAACCACTTTTTTTTTTTAAATTAAAAAAAAAAAAGGTGTTCAGTGTATCTTTAAGATTTTTTCAAATATCTTCAGAGCCTAGGAAAGCTGCAGCTTTTGTTGATGTAATGTCACCTATTATTGTTGCACACCTTCTATGAATACAGCTTTTGGAGTTCGAGCATGAGTCTGCCCTAGATGTGTTTTACTTGTCTTCAGCTCCACCTAAAGCCTTTCCAACCACCCAGTCCCCATACCATTTGCTTTTGTCTAGTCTTGTGAGTTTCCTGGACCATTTCCATTTGTACCTCCTCCACAACCCAGCAGGTCTAGCCTCGGCCCCACATGTAGTATGCTGTATTATTATATACACACCTGCCTGTATTGCAGACTTCTACTAGTATATTCCCTGAACATTCCATAAAACACAGTATTCTGCCATGCCACAGCCAATCTTTGTACCCAGCCAGATCTATGACTATGTTGCAGGCTTGGACCAAGAGGAACATCCTCTTGACAAACACATTTTCTGCTGTCTACCTGATTCCATTTTACCCCAAGTCATTTCCAACCTCAAGTCCCAACCAGAACACATATCCATTCTTCTGCAACTTGAAGTTTCCATATGAGACTTAGAGCTAATAAAGGAAATCTAGGTTCCCAGATCATACAAAAAATATAAACATTATAAACAATATTATTATGACAGTGTTATCTCTGAAAAGCCTATCAGTCCTTTAGTAATATCCACAAATGAAGATTACCTAGAACAATTTAAATGAACAACCATAAACTTCATCAAATAATGCAAGGAGTAAAAGAATACACAAAGAAACAACCAAATGGAATTAAGGAGAGAGAGATTATGGAGAATAAATGTCTGAGTGATTTTCCAGTAAATTCAAATGTAAGGCAAGCATGATGCAAAGGAAGACAATCGAGTACTTGAGAATGGGATTCAATACAGAGCCAGAGACATTAGAGGATACTAAAAATGAAATGAATATAGAATAAAAATAACTCCAAAACTTCAGCTAGAAAACTCAAGGGAAAGTAGAATGAATGAAAAAGTAGATGAAATAGCAGGACTCAAAATAGAGGACCTAGACCAGTAGGTCTCATTCTGTGGGTTGATAGCATTCAGTTGTCACATATCAGATATATTATAAGTAATGTTATTATAATTATATTTATGTTGTAGTAGCAAAACTACAGTTATAAAGTAGCAATGAAATAATTGTATGGTTGGGGGTCACCACAACATAAAGAACTATATTAAAGTGTTGCAGCTTTAGGAAAGTTGAGAATCACACATCTAGACCAAATCACTGAGGAATATGAACATTTTTTTAAAGACACAGGAATGGATCATATAGAACATTTTTGGCTGAGGAACAAAACAAACAAAAATTCAAATTATAGGGACATATAAAGGAGAGGAATCCCAAGTCAATGAATAGTGAATCCTTCAACATGGTCATAGAAGAACACTTCCTCCAACTAAGGAAAGACACAGTCATACAGAAACAAGAAGCATGTGGTCTAACAAATACACCAGGTCACTAAAGAAAACCCACCAGGAATATCATGGATAAACAAGTACGTGTGCACAACAAAGTAAGTGTTTTGAAAGCTGCAAGCAATGCCATCATAACGGCATGTAATTTCTCAGTGGAAACCCTGAATGCCAGAAGGTGTGGAACAATGCATTACAAGGCCTAAAATAGAATGACTTCCACTCTAGACTAATGTAACCATCAAAACTATCCCTGTGGTTGAAGGAGAAAGAAAAAAATCCACAGTAATTATATACAGTAAACCAATCCTAAAGAAAATATAGGAAGCATTATCATTTAAAAAAAAGGAACAAGAGAGAAATGAGCATTATGAAAAGTAAAAATAGCAAAATTATCAATATATAAAGTATAGCTGAGGACACAAACAATACCACCAAAACCAATAACACTATGACCCCATTTCACACATACTTAAATAATAACTTTGAAATCAATTGTATAGATTCTTCTCTCAAAAGTCAGAGACTGACCAGAATGGAACATAAAAGAATATCGATTTTTTGCCTACATATTAGCTTTGAATATATGTACTGCCTTAGAATGAAGGGAAGGACAACATACTACAACCAAATAGGCCCGGGATGCAAGATGGTGTCAGTATTCTTAGAGCTGGCAAAAAAGACATGAAAAAAATAATCTGTTACTAGAATTAAAGAGACAGAGTAGCATTGATTCATCAGTGTTAGATTATTTCAATACACCATCTTCTTCAACAGACAGGTCATCTGGACGAAAATAGAGAACATTGGAATTCATTGATGTCATATATCAAAACTACATAATAAATTTCAGTAAGATAGTCTACTAATATCTGAAGGCTATGTTTTACTCAGCAGCACATGGAAACTATTCTAATATAAACAACATCGGGAGACACAAAATAAATTTGAGAAGCACAAAGAGCATCCCCAAACTTCTTGTTTGAAGCCAGTATCACTCTAATATCTAAACCAAGTAAAGATGTGACCGAAAGAAAAACTACAGGCTAACATCCTTGGTGAATATAAACTCGAAAATGTTCAATAAAATACTTGCAAGCAAAGACAGACATGCAACAAGAAGATTATCTGTCATGATCAAGTTGATTTTCTCCCCGAAATGATAGTTTGATTCAACATACTTAAGTCAGTCACTGTAAAAAGTCAGAAATGGGCTTAAAATTAAAACGCAACATGAAAGGACTTTGACAAAATCCAAAATGTCCACATGAAAAGTGTGGCAAGGAATGTAGTACTAAACTATATAACTCAGCAAAATCACAGCTATATATGAGAAACTCAAAGACACCGTCATCCTAACTTGAAGCAATTCCACTTAAGTCAATAAAGAGATAGGGAAATCCACTATCTCCATGCGTATTAGTAATTTATTTGAAACACTAGCTGGAGCAATGATACAAGCTCAGTAAATAAGAGGGGACATAAATAGAGTAAAGAAATGAGTATTGGGTTGTTCTTATAACATAATTCTTTTTGTTTTGTTTTATTTTTTTCGAAACAGGGTTTCTCTGTGTAACCCTGGCTGTCCTGGAACTCAGAAATCTGCCTGCCTTTGCCTCCCAAGTGCTGGGAATAAAGGTGTGCACCACCACTGCCAGGTTTATGACATAATTTTATATGTGAAATATCCTAAACATTCTACAAAAAAATTTCTAATAATCATTAACAAATTCAGCAATGTAATAGTATGCAGTATAAATGTTCACTAATCAATAGTTTTTACACATGCCAACAAAAATATACTGAGAAGATCCTGCTCAATCCTCAATCATCCTAAAACAATAAAAATAAAAAGACCAAAGGAGTCACCAAAGATCCCAGATAGCCAAAACAATTCTGAGCAAAAAGAATAAAGTAGAAGGGTTACAATTCCAGATCTTAACATGTATAACAGAGCCATAATAATAAAAACTACATGGTATCTACATAAAATATACATTTAGACCAATAGAACAAATTAAAAAACTCAAACACTACTATATATAATCTCAGTTGTTTAATCTTCACAAAGATACAGACAGCTTAAGATGGAAGAAAACATCATTTTCAACTAATAGGACTGGAAAAAATGAAGAGTGCCCATGCAGAAATATTAGATATTATGCATATCTGATACCTTGGGAAACAACCAAAAACATCTTATTGATTAAAGACCCAAACATGAAACTTGAAATTGCCATTAGAAAACTTAGACAGTAACCTACATGATACAATTTTTGAAAAACACTTCTTGAATAGGATTCAGTTTGCCCAAGAATTAAGGTCAATTATTAAGTGTTTAATTAACACTGATTAATTAGGGTTTTATTATAAAATAAAGACAAAATGTACCAGGTTCCTAGTAATAAAATGTAGGCAACTACTTCATCAAAAAAGTAAAATCCTTGACTATTTACATTGCTTTTTTCCTTACACTCACAGATAAGTACATTCCCCACCCCTTATCAAGGAAAATTCTCCTGAAAATAGATGATAACAATTACAGAAAACTACAGCCAATCAAAGTGCTAAATTGTGGATCCCATTCCAGTGCATTTGTGTGCAAGATGTCTGCCACATCTAAAGCTGAGACAACATTGTCAGGAAAGAGGATAGAACAGAGCGATCATAAGAATAACAACAACAACAACAACAACAACAACAACAACAGCAAAATCAAGGAGATTTTTGTGAGAATTTCTGCTAGAAGTGTTAGAATTTAAACAAAGTCTCACAAGCATAACTGTCTAACCGTGAACTGAACAAAGATAACACTGATAGATATACAAAAGTGTAGATGTGAAAGCCCTACACAAGGAGCTGAGGCAACTGAGGAAGAGTGGGAGAAATAGTCTTGCTAAGGGAAAAGCACATAATTAGTTATCCAACCCCAAACAGACAGCCATGAAAATGTACATTAAAACAATGTTATACATTGACGATGAGCAGGATATATTTATTAATATATTTGTATACACACACATGCATTTAATAACATTTAATGAAAGAATAAGCCATGAATTTAAAAGAGATCCAAACAGCATATTTGAATGAATTTGGAGATATAAATGAGAAATTTAATTATATTGGAACTGTCAAATAAAAGAAATAATCAAAAGAATGTGTGTGTGTGTGTGTGTGTCTGTGTGTGTGTATGTGTGTGTGAGAGAGAGAGAGATGGAGAGAGAGAGAGAGAGAGATCATACATAATTTGAATTTGTGAAAAACTTAGCTGTTGCCAACTTGAGCTACAAGAATTTTTGCTTCCCTTTTTGGTATGTATTATACAAAAATTTACAACCATATGGATCTATAAAGGTTAAGTTCACTTTTTTCCTCATTTTTACATGACAATAAAACCCTGGTAAATATCTAAAGTATTGTGTACAAGGCTTTGATTACAGAAACTAATAAATTATCATCTAAGTAGTAAAAATCTATAATTGAATTAAACAGAAGAAAATTCTCAGTATTTATGAATAAAATATTCATTGCTTGAACTGGAGAAATGTATCTACAGTTAAGAGTAGTGTCTGTTCTTCAAGAGATGCGAGGATAAATTTCCACCTCCAACATGGTACCTCACAATCACATGTAAATCCACTTCCAGAGGATACAATGCCTTGTCCTTGCCTCTTTAGGAACTAGACATACAATCAGTCTACACCTGCTGACAAAATGCCAGTATACACAAAATAAAATACAAATTGATGGCTACAGAAAAAACACATTGTTTATAAAATGTAATCTTCCCAACTGAGATCCATAATGAACATTAAATTGCATTTGGAAATTGAATGCAAGTTCACATAGTTACAGAAATAATTCCTTGTTCTTAAACCATACTGTTCAATATATAAACATTTACCATGCTTTAAATAACTTTACAACATAAACCCCTCATATGGTTGTAAATTCTTGAGAGAGTCTTGCTCACTCAAATATGTTTGACATCAACATTATTTACATTATTTTTACATAATTGTCATATTTTCAAGATCTGTTTTCATCTCTTTCACAGTAGACATGTAATACTATTCCCCACATTGAGTGGAATAATACAACTTTGAAAAGATAAGCATTACCAAGTTAGATGGAGTTTTCTAGTCACCTGAAGAATAGATTTCCCACTTGTAATTAATCACATGTCAGTTGCTGGTGAAATGTAATTAACAACACCTACCCTCAAGGCTCTAAGGTATAAACAAGTTGCTTGTCTGGTTAGACAGATATTACTTTGCTGAAGACTATCACAAACAATAGTATCTACCAAGTGTGAATTCACTACTGAAGGTGGTGTTTTATCCATGGTAGCAAGATACCAATCAAATTAAAACTACCCAATGATTACATATGTTCATATGAATAGTATATTCAAATACAAGGAATTCTTCTGTTTTTCAGTGTTAGTTATTTACTACTGACATGATATAAACACAATAAAATTAATGTGAAAATTCATGAATTCAAATTGTCTTTTTAGGGACTTGATAGTTAATCAGCAATCAGCTTGTTCAAATGGTCATCTTAGCAAAAGAAATCTACATATTCAATGAAAACTCATCAAAATTCCAACATAATTCTTGTGTGAAATTCAAACAAAACTGAAGATCAAGAAAGCAAATACCACAGTTTAATGAGATATAGGAGTAAGCTGAGTTCTCAAATGATGAAACACCAAAGACTAAAAAATACTGAGAAAATGCTTAGCATTTTTATTTAACAGGAAAATGCAAAGTAAAATTATTTTGGTATTTCAGTTTATGTCATTCTCAATGCCAAGATTAATAAAACAAATTACTGAAGATGTTGTTGATGGCATGAAAAATGGGGAGGATTTATTTATTGCTGCTGGGACTCCAAATGGTGGAAGCTTAAGGAAACTACTCTGCACATTTGTCAAATTCTGAAATTATAACTACCAAACTGCAGGGCAGAACACAGTCCCAGAAATAGTTGGTCAACAAAATGAACTCCATGTGTGATTATCTGTGGTTGGTTCTGTTTTGGTCATATTGTTGTTTTGTTTTTAATGAAAGAGGAGGAACACAAATTTGGATGGGTGGGAAAGAATCTGTAAATATTTTAGATAAGGGAAAGAATGTGATCAACATATATCATATAAAATTCTAAAAATAATTTTGTTGATATAGGGTGCAATATCAATCCAAATAACCTAACTTTCTTAAACTTCTGTCTGTGTATGTCTACATGTCTCATATCCCTTCTCCGTCTGTATTTATTTCTAGTCACACATAACCTGAAACATCCCCTGCAACACCCTCCCACACCAACAGCCCCTTTAAGTTTTCATGGTGTCTGAGGATACTCCATGTTATAAGTCACATATGAAGATTTAACAGTAGAAACTGTAGATGAAAGAGAACCTACAGCATTTGTCTTTCTGAATCTGGGTTACCTTAATCAATATAACTTTTCTAGATCCACCCATTTACAATTAGTGATTTCATTTTTTCTACAGCAGAATGGTGTTCTGTTATGTATATGTACACAGTCCATTTTCATAATGCATTCATCTGTAGTAGGACATTTGGATTGTTTGCATTACCAGGCTATTGTGACCAGGATAGTATTGACTGTGGTTGAATAAGCACTGATGGAAGTAATCTTGCAAATCCTTTAGGCATGCTAAGGAATGGTATAGCTTGACCCTATGATAGGTTTCTTATTATGTGATGATGCCAAAGAATTGGGGGAAGCTAGAGTGGTGAGGCAGGAGTGGGTAAGTGGATGGAGGAGCACTCTCATAGAGGCAAAGGGGAGAAGGCGCGGTTGTGGAAAGGTAATTGGGAAAGGGGATATCATTTGATATGCAATAAAATAAAATGATTAATAAAAAATTTTAAAATAGAATTTTCTATAAATATTTCCAGAGTTTCTACACCAATTTGCATTTCTACCAATAGTGAATAATGGTTCCTCTTTCACAACAACCTTGCCTGCATTTGATTCTACTGTTTCTTGATTTTAAGCAAAACCAGAACAATCATGTTACCAGTGTACACTATACTATATAAAGGGGACAATTTAGGATGGCCCTATTCTAGACAAATCTATAAACTTATGATTGGTAGGAAGAGAATTAGGCCCTTTCCTAGATAAGCTCTCTTATTGGTTGTCCAATCCAGAATAGTCAGAAATTTATATATATATATATATATATATATATATATATATATATATATATGTGTGTGTGTGTGTGTGTGTGTGTGTATTTGACTCATCAAGTTGTATTTATTTATATGTATATTTTGCATGTAAATAACATACATTTATATATGTAAAATATATATATGTGCATGTATATGTGTGTATATCAATAATATTGAAAAAAAAAGAAGCTATCTATTAAAGGAATTTGAAGCAGGGTAGCTGAGAGGAGCTCAAAGGAGGAAGAAAAGCATGGAAAGTGTTTTAATTGTATTTCAATTGGAAATAAATTAAGAAATAAAATACAATAAGCTAAATACATAAAAACAAGTATGTGTTCACCCTTTGCTGGCTGATATCTCTTAGGTCTTAAAGCAGGCCTCAGAATGGCAGGGCAGGTGACCCCCTCCCAAGAGGTCAACCCAGAGGCAACCGACAATGGATTCTTACAGGGTAAAAAGAATCCTAAACTTAGAATTCTTCAGAATCATGGTGATACTAATTTCAGTTTGTCATGAGAGATGTTATTTCTCTTCTCAGCCCCTGACCATCAAGTGACTGAAGCAAACTGCATATACTCCCAGAGTAAACAGATCAGCCTGCAGTGAGCACAGAAACCTCTACATTGCTAACTACATCAAATCTGCTGACCTCTACCCAGCTATCACAAGACAGTGAACTAATTGAGTATCATACAAAACCTGCCATTTACCCCCTTCTTGATATCACAAAAAATGCCCTCACCTCCTATAAAATCATCCACCCCCACCTTGCTATCATATAAAATCCACTCACCCTTACCTACTGAATATCAAATAAAGTTCATTGACCCCCCCACTTGCCAGTCATGCAAAATCCATTTACACATACCTATTGAATATCATATAAAACCCTTTAAGACCACCCCACTATCATATAAAATGTACTCCCTCCCATCTGATGGCCATCATATACAAACCCACCTACACCCACCCTGCTATCCTCTCCAATCAGTTTACACCCACCATGCTGAGTAGCACAAAATAAAGTCTGTTTGCTTCCCCACTTAGCTACTGCTCTGTATTCCGGTGAGAATTCCAAGCCTAGCAGTTTGTTTTTCAAGAAAATGGTGTGTGTGTGTGTGTGTGTGTGTGTGTGTGTGTGTGTGTGTGTGTG
>NC_034600.1:61687337-61690101 GCF_900095145.1 Mus pahari
TGTGTGTGTGTGTGTGTGTGTGTGTTTTGACTTATAGAGTGGTCTAGTTTGATGGTTTCAATGTACTTGTTGACAGTATCAATTGCAAACAGTTTCTTGGCTAGGACTGACTTGGTGTTTCCATTTCCCCTTTTTGGGTTGGGCCCAGTCTGGCTTGAACCTGTGCAGACTATGTGACATGCTCAGGGATGTCCCTAAGAACAAGAGTATTCCTTATTTATTTATGCTGCCTCATTTTGTTTGTTTTTGACATTTTTGTTACAGTGATATTTCTTTGTGTGTTGTTTGTTTTTATTGAACATACACTTTATATTAGTGATGTGGGCCCCAGACTCACAGAAGAGAATGATTTGTACAGTCATGGGAGATACTTCAACCAGTTTCCAAACCAGCTTCCTCGCTCTATGTCCAACTTTTCATTTTGAACAGCAACCATTTTGGGTAGTTTTAGGTCTTTCAAGAACTAGCTTCAACTGGCAATATGTCCAGCGTGTTGCAGGTAATCAATGCTGATGGGATCCCTATTTTCCCAGAGACTTCTTCCTAGCTCCTATCCAAACGCTACTATCAGAAAATACTCCAAATCTCTTTTAGGCAAACTGTTGCTATCTTATGCTTATTGTTGGCTTTAGAGTTTTCTAAGTGATCAAATGAAGAGCTCTGGTACCTACAAGGTATTAAGATGATAGTGCTATGTCATACACTCCCTTGGATTGTAAATAGAAGAGTTCATTATCGGTATTTTTTAAAAATTTGTTTGCTCTGACTTTTTATTTTATGTGTTGTTTTCTGTTGTGTGTGTTTGTTTAGAGCAGTGTTTTTTCAACCTTCCTAAAGGGAGAGATGGGAAGAGCACAAAGTTGGGTGAGTATCGAGGTGAGGACAATCTACAAGGGATGAGCTGAGGAAGAAAATACCTACCATCACAGTGTATTGTATAAAAACATTAATAACAGCACTAGATGTGTAACAAGAAAGCACCTCCATTACAAGCCCAGGAAGCTTGGTTACAATGCTAGAGCACAGGTGGGAATGTCGGGCTTTGCGGGGTGGGCGTACCTTTCTATACTCAGGAGGCTGGGACAAGTGGAACATGAGAACTCTTAGACTCAGGAATTTTGCCAATTATTCTGTTCCCAGTCAATGAGAGATCCTTTCTGAACAAGGTGGGTCGGGATTGTAATGATGACACCTGAGCTTGTCCTCTGTCTGCCACACCTACTTGTTCATCGGAGCACATGCAGTACACAACTGTGTAACAATCAGGTATGCACACATACATACACACACACACACACACACACAGAGAGAGAGAGAGAGAGAGAGAGAGAGAGAGAGAGAGAGAGAGAGAGAGAGAGAACCTCAGATTTAAAGAATAACACCTTATGACCTTATGTAAATCTTGCTACTTATGAGAGTTTAAGTAAACTAATCCACTTCAAATGTCTTTCCACAGACACACAAAAAAGGATGTGCAATTCAAATGGGAAATTTAAATAGGAACATGAATTTGAAATGTTTAATTAAACTATTGCTATGCTATACCAATGGCACTTGTCAATTCAAAAGCTCCTTTAAAGATGCGGATGAGAAAGCTTCCTTTCTGGTATAAAACCAGAGTCTATATTCAGATATTTTGCTTCAAAATCAGAATCCATATCAGCCTAAATTGTCTGACAAAATGAGAGATTTTCATCCAAAGAGAACTGCAATTTATATCATCCCTGTATACTTTGTAGTTTGGAATTTTCCACAGTTCTCAACACTATAAGGGGAATCTTAAGAAGGAAATATAACTCAGAAGAAGGAACTCAAGCCAACTTCAGTAGAGTGGAGAGGACCAGATTTCCCAACTGCCACTGTTTTCGCAGAGAACCAGTGTGTAACTCAATTGCTTAAGAAAATCAAGGTTGTGACAATAGCAAACATCACCATTGTCTTGTGACTTAGTGCCACAGTGGCCCTCAGCACTGCATACACTGCACTTTAGAAAAATTACGATTCTAAAAGAAAGGGGGGTTGTTAGATTTTAAGCCATTCACATAGATGTCTGAAATGTTTATTCCAATAGTATTTTTTTCTTAAATTTGTTATGCTATTTAATGTCTATGAGTATACTTCTTATATTTATGAGTACTACTGTGTATCTCCTTTGTCCCAAGGTCAATAGAAGGTATTGGATCTACTGGAACTGAAGTTATGGATGGCTGTGAGACATCTTCTAGGTCTTGGGAAGTGAAACTCAGTCCTCTACAAAGTTCACTTCAAAGATTGTATTATTTGTATATTGATCTTGAGAAATGTAATTTGAGAAAAAAGTTTCAAAAAACATAGTATTTGTTATACAAGAAAAAAAAGAAGACATTAACGTGGGAATTATAACCCAGCATGAATGTAAGAAAATTTAAACGCTGTATGAGAACCACATTTTAAATGGTGTTTGAAAATTAATATTTCTAATTACATTATTAAAACTTACCATAAATTATTTTATTTCAATGAAAAAATTTAATAATGTAAAGGATGTGTACTGTTTTTGAAGATAGGACTCAAGGAACACAATCTTTCATTTCAAGTTTTACTTTGAGTGTGTAGGGTACAATAAAGTGTAGTCTGATGGAAATATTGCCTTCCGAATTAGATCTTTAGGAATACTGTACCCAAGAAGTGTCCATAAAACAACATGGCCAAAACATTCACTGTACTAACAAAAAAGAAGAAGAAGAAGAAGAAGAAGAAGGAGGAGGAGGAGGAGGAGGAGGAG
>NC_034600.1:61690161-61707589 GCF_900095145.1 Mus pahari
AAGAAGAAGAAGAAGAAGAAGAAGAAGAGCTATGTCTTTAGAGGCTGATTGGCTTATTAAGTCTTCCAAATGGTGGATAGATTAGCATATTGTAGGTCCAGAGCTGATAGCAATTTATGTTGGTCTGTATTAAATTGCTAGTTCATTGGAACCTTTGGAGTAAACTCTACTCGTATTGTTATAACATAGTCACTTTTATTTGAGTCTAGAATGGGTCTCTTGTCTTCTTTGAAGTGAGAGCTGTATTTTGTACTAACAAAATTATCTTAGAATATGCAAGTGGGTAATGTATTTCTATCTCTCTGTATCTTTAACTTGCCTTTTTAATAACTTATTTTAGACAAATTTTATTTAAAATTTTTGTCTATATGTTCACAGAAAGAAATACACACACACACACACACACACACACACACACATATTCGAGTGTTGATTTGTGGCAACAATAACCAACCTAATCAAAGTCACTTTAAATGTTCTTCACTTGTTTTGTAAGTGATGAAAGTAACTCTTAAAAAAAGAAAACAAACAAACAAAAATGTAAGATATATTTCTGTTTGAAAGTCAGCATATACTTGCTATAACAGACAGATGTATAAGGAAGTGAACAATATATTTAATGCCATTTTATTAAAGAATATGCCATATTTAAAATATGATAATTGGTACAGTATATAAAGCAAAAATTGATTTCATTATTGTGTGTTTAATAACGTTTAAAACAGTTAAAATCTACTTCAAGTAGGAAAAAACACCTCCTGTACTCCAAACACACAGGATACATGTTCTAAAGATTATTATGAGCTCACAATACTGGAGGTATAGGAATTAGATCTCTGTGAATTCAAGGTGAGCCTGATTACACACTGGGTTCCAGGACATCCAGGGCTACATAGAATGACCCTCTCCCCAAAATAGAATACAAACAAACAAAGATCTAAAACTACAAGGAAGCCATATAGCTTCCTACTTCTATGGACTTTTATTTTTAAAAGCCTTATAGCTGGAAGTACTTCATCTGCCTCTTTCTTAAGGAACTCAAAATATGCTCTTTGAAGTTTAATCACAAAACATGGCACTTCTGCTTACCAGTTTATGTGGGAACAGAGAGAACAGCATCTGCAGGTCCCTCCCTCTCTGTGGTAAACTTCTCCTGTCATAAATATACAAGTCCAGTTTACCTTTCTGCAGAGCCAATTAGCAAACACAGGTCATCACCTCAATTACCAGGTGAGTCGCTGGATAAACCAAGTGTGACAAATGGTGCTGTCAAGTCATTTAACTTAAAGAGTAATCATAGTTACTCCCGAAAAGATGTGTGTACAGAGTTGTATCTGACCCCACTGTAGGAAGGGCTGCGATTTCGGTTTCCTTTCTTTTTCTTAGAATCACCCTCATTCACCCTCATTCACCCTCATTCACTAATAAAGGTACACTCTTTCTCATGTTCCACTGGGCAAGTTGTCTTGCTTGACATGAAACGCAGCTTTTAATTATATTTCACAAGCGTGGGAATATATACTTGAGCCTCTGTAATCGTATGCATGTATCTAATCCATGAAAACATATTTAGTGACTGGCTGATTAATATTGGAAAATTCTTCACTCTGAGTAGGCAATGAGAAACAAGAGAGAAGGCCTTATTGATCTTAACTGTGATCAGTAGCAAACAGAAATAGAAATCCTAGAATGTGCTATGATGTGTGGAAAGCCGTGGGTGGTGTGGAGGGGTGATAAAGCAGAAGGCAAAGTGAGACAGGACTGCCCAAGTGGACTCTGTGACATTTAAAAGGATTTGGGAGGCTTAAGTCATGGACAATGTGGCATCTGAGAAAAGATTTAAAGCAGAGAACAACCTACCTCATATATTGGATAGCAGTAACTATCAACAGAGCGAAGGACAGAGGGGCCAAGAGTTCTGAATCCTGACTACATTGTGAGAAGCCCAGTGAAGAAGAGGAAGTTTGAGACATTGGGAACAAGAGCGGATTTTGCAAGATAATGTTAACAGTTTGGAATGCTTGCAATGTTAATTTCTAAAATACTATTCAATAAATGTCTAGTTGGAGCTGAAAAGATGGCTCAGTGATTAAGAGCAGCACTTACTGCTTTTACAGAGGACCTGAGCCCACTTCGTGGGAGCTTACCAGACAGACCTAGAAACAACAGATTCAACACCCCTGTTCTGGAGTCCAGGGCCTCCTGGGCATATGCATGCACACAAACGCATAATTAAAATAAAACATAGTTTCTAAACTAATGTCTATTATTAAAAATATTAACAAAATAAATCATCAAATATGTTTCACCTATGTACTAAGGAGAATCCATACTTTATAGATTATATAAAAGCAACTGAAAGGATATTTTATAGATATTTTGGATTTGTTCACTTCTATGAAACATCTGATTGTCTTTTTTCATTGATATACTGAGATTTTGAAATTTTTTGTTAAATTGCAAAAAATATTAAGAGGTAACTGTCAAAAGTTTGTCAAAATAGAAGATATTTCTTCATATTTCAAACATGAGGCAGAAACTGGTAAGAATTTTACCAACTTGTCCTCCATTCAGTGGCATTTTAAAGAACAATTTTTACTGTATATTTTCTGTAAACAAAGTAAATGTTTAAATTTTATTTTTAGAAACCTAATTAGCATGTGTTCAAAATTAGTTTGATAATCGTCCTTGGATTCCTGGATGAGTTGGCTAATATTCAGATTAATTTTAATACTCTGTGATTAATTGTCTCCGAAATTATCCTTTTAGTTGAAAATAGATGTTCACACAGTGAAAGCCCTGATGGTTAATCACCACCACAAACACTTCCAAAGCATTTTCTCACTCTTATAAACACTAGCTCTCACATGTTCACATTTAGAAATAATTAAAATGAAACAACTTGCCTACTTCTTTAGATGAACAAAAACTACCATTTGCAGATCTGCTGAAAAAAATTTTTTTTTTTTGCTACTTTTCCCTATGCCCTCAACTTTGGACTTTCTTTCTGAATTGCAATTGGGAATTTATAATCTACATCTGTACCGTATTCTCTGTTGCCCCCAATGTCTAAATAATTTCAATAGCTCCTACTGGTTTTCATGCCTCCCTTCCTTGCTTCCTATCCATCTCTCTTCAATGGGACCTCTTTTCTTAATAAGTTGACAATTATAACCATTTACTACTAAGGTAGTGATTTTTTCTATATTCATGGGTTCATAGAATTATTTGTGTTTCTTACCATCATTCATTGTACCCAGATTTTCACCAGGAACACTTAAATGAAATACTGGAATTCCTGTTTGAGTAAATAACCTTGAATAATGAAGAAAAACAAAAGTGTTTTCTAACTTGAAAATAATTTGAGAAAGGAAGAAAGAAAAACAACTGTAGAGATGAAAACAACAATGGGCCTGATTTTTTTTTAAAGTACACTTTTTAAGCACTCGTTTCCAATGGCACCTGAAATATAACTTACTTGTTTCTCTTTAAACCTTGAATTACTTATATAATATGCAGAACAAGTTTTTGTCATTAGACTGCATCTAGACTCCCTCATTAGAGCAGGGAATTTCATCTGTCTTACAAGGTAGAGATGGATGAGGACACTAACGATGAAGAATAGTGAAAAGAACGCCCTAGAATAGTAACAAGCTTTTTGAACAACAAATCTGCATTTTATTAAGATCCCCAAACAACATTGTTAGGCAAGAATAAAATCAATCTTACTGAATCTGAGAGAATTCCATTTTATTTGGATCTCATTGGCATGGCAACACAGGGCAACACAGATTACAGCAATCTTGAAAGTGTGCGCTCGAGTTCTGCAAAATGGCAGCTGTGTTTATAGCTCTATGATCCAAAGTGGGTTGGGAATTACACCACTTATCAGAGATTATGATTGGGAGAAGCAAAACCTAAACTATCCAGTATGAACTGAGTGCAGCCTTGGTTCTGTGGCCATTTGAGGTGAAGCATCCCTTGTATTGATCAGCTGAGTTTAACAGATTATGTTTTCAGCGAACTGATGTCGACACTGACCAAACATTTAGATGAACAAGGCTAAAACCTCACGGACAGAATTGTTTTAAAATTCAAAATGGCCAAACAAACTCTACTTCATTTTAATATTTCCACATGAATGGTAATGGCAAGTTATTCTAAAGGGTCTGCTCATGTTACACAATTATAAGGCCATTCTTTCATAGGTGAGGGAAAATACTTCTTGAGAAGGTAGGCAAAGTTCATAAGAAAATGATTTACACAAAGGTAATGAGACAAAAAGAATAACATATATTCTTTCAATTGAATACTTCACTGCTGAAACTTTACATTCTTCACAAATGGTCTTAAATAATTTATCTATTCCAAGCTACGAAATTCTTCCTTATCCATCAAAGGGTTGCTATTACCTGCTGCCTATGCTTTTTTTTTTTTTTTTTTTTTTTTTTTACAGTAAGTATTTGAAAATCAGTTTCCCTACAGTAAATGTTTGTGTAAACATTCTCTGCTACTTGCAGATATGTATGCATTCCCTTTGCCTTTGTATTTAAATCGCTCTGCCAAACCCTGTTCTTTGTGAACAAGAAGTATATTGAGACAAACCATCTGCGGTGTATAATGAATAAAACAATCTTTAAATGCATGCATATTCCACAGGCTCATCTTCTCATGTTGGCTCAGGGGAAGTTATTATCTGGGAAGGAAGTAGATTTAGACTCCTACATAGGTGCCACTAAGCACCAGGTGTTTGGATGCCTTGACTTGATGCCAACTTATTGTGCTTTTCAAGTACTCTGCTATTTATATACCAAACCTCTCCCTTTGAGAAACATTGATTCAACCATAATCTTGACTACATTCTTACAGAGATAATGGCATAGAAATTTCCACAATGATGCCAAATTTCCTGCCCAGTCTTCTTCATTTTTTTGATAAAATAAAATGAATGTTTGCTAAAAAATATTCTTTGGTTGTTTTTCACTAAATAGTAGTCTAAGTATTGATACATTCTCTCAACTGATGCAATGAATCATGCATTTTAGAGTGTTTTCTAATACTGTATCCTCAAAAAAAGTCTTCAAATAAACCATTTGAATATTTCCAATGTATATCGTTGCTACAGTTTGAAAATACAATAGTTCAAAGCAAATTTCATTGAAATTTTAAACTGTTTTGGTACTTCTGTTAAACTGAAAGGATAAATAAAATAATTTTATAAAGATATTGTCTGAAGGTTTCCATTTCTGTGAAGAGACAACATGACAAGGTGTATAAAAATTATAAAGGACATTTAATTGGTTTTGTCTCACAGATTCAGAGGTTCATTCCTCTGTCATCAAGGCATCAACATGGCAGAGTCCTGGCAGGCATGGGGCAGGAGTTGCTGAAAGTTCTACATCTTGTTCAGAAGGCTGCCAGGAGAAAACTGGCTTCCAGGCACCTAGGAGAAGGATCTCTAAGCCCACTCTCAGAGTGACATACTTCCTTCAACCATGCCACACCTACTCCTACAAGGCCACACCTCCTAATAGTGCCATTCCATCCGGCAAGTATATTCAAACCATCATAGATATATATGTTCAAATCATTTGATTACCAATTTATTAATTATGTTTGGGCATCTTGCTATGTCATTATTTTCCTAGTCTGTGAGATAAACATATTCTATAATATACAGAATATCTGATAAACAAAAAATTAAATATAATAATTCTATTAAAACACCAGTTTTGTAGTGTTCTATAAATGATTGTTGATATTATTCTTACCACTTTCAAAAATAATCGTGATATATTTTCTTTTTCTTTCTTTTTTCTTATTACTTTTATGTTTTTACAGTCCAGTCATTGCTCTTTCCAGGTCTGCCCTCCTACAGTTCCTCATCCCATTCCTCACTCCTCACTGTCTTCAAAAGGATGGGCCCCACTCCACACCCTGCCAGGCCTTCCTACTTCATGGGGCCTCAAGTCTCTCTGGGGTTAGGCATATCTTCTTCTACTGAGGCCAGACCAAGCAATCTTCTTCTACATGTGTCAGGGGCCTTGAACCAGCTCAAGTATGCTGCCTGGTTGATGGCTCAGTGTCTGAGAGATCTCTGGGTTTCAGGATAATTGAAAGTGCCCGTCTTCCTCTGGAGTTACCCTCATCCTTAGCTTCTTACAGCCTTTCCCTAATTTAACCACAGGGGTCCCCTACTCCAACTTCAGTCCAATGGTCCCTTGTAAGTATCTGCATCTACCTCAGTCAGCTGCTTGTTGGGCCTCTTGGAGGACAGCCATGCACACTATAACATCAGTAATAATGCCAGGTCTTGAAGGCTCCTCTTGAACTGGACCCCCATTTGGGTCAGTCCCTGGACCTCCTTTCTCTCACTCTCTTCTCCTTTTTTGTCCTTGAAGTTCCTTTAGACAGGAACAATTCTGGGTCAGTTCTTGATTGTTACCAGAGGTGGTCATCAGAGTTCAACACCATCACTAAGAGGTTGATGCCCTCCAGACTTTTTCATAGGCCGCCACTCATGTACAATTGGACCCTCGAGCACACCACAGAAACAGAGTCTGCATGAGTCAGAGGGAAGCAAAGTTTCTAAAACATAGAGAAAACCGAACACATTTCATACTTTGGCATAGCACAAACAGAAAAAAAATAGAAAGGTATAGTGAAATAATGGAAGAGAAATAAAGAGAACTAGAGGCAGAAAGACAGAGGAGGTGCAGAAGACAGTATATCCAATGTATTGGTGTGGGACAGATTATTTTTTAAAAAGAATATAACTTAAGGAGTAAGAAATATTTTTATAAAGCTAAGTGTTTTTTAAATTTTAAAAGGATATATAAACTGACAAACTAGAAACAATAATAGAAATATGCAAAACTAATTATTTCTCTTAATTAATTTCCTCTTATTAAACAAAATATATGGCATTTGGTAAGGTATATTACATCTTTTGTACTTAGGCATACAACAAAGTGTTATCCTTAATTCGGGGCATCTACTGTGGATCAGAATTTATGATCACCTCAGTGATTCATACATTAATAAAAGAATTTAGGGAAGAAACTAGAGGAAATTTTTAGTTAGAATTTAAAAGAAAAACTGAGGTCAAACAAACATTCAGTATCAGCAGATTTGTTAAAACACCGAAGAAAGAAAGACAGAAAAGATGCCTTTCAAATTAGGCATGGAAGACAGCAATGAATTGATGGGAGATCGTACTTCAAAAGGAAGAATAAGAAAGTCATCCTTGCCTATGAAAGTGTGCCCAGACAAAGCCCAGTATCTTAAAGAGAGTATACAAAATGAAGAAAGAGGAATCTTTACACACTGTGAGTAATTTATAAATGCATCCACACCTAGAACAGTGATTCTAAATAAAAAAAAATAAAACACTTGATATTTTTAAAAGAATAATTATTCCTTCTATTTCTTTTGCAGGCTTTAAGGTGAATCAACAAATACAAGGGAAATCAGGCTACCCACAGGTATGTTTGTGAAAATATTCCCCATAGACACATATGATTGAATTCCAAATCCACAGTTAGTTGAACTGTTTAGGAGAGATTAGAGTATGTGGCTTTGTTGGAGGATGTGTATCATTGATAATCCATTTTCAGGTCTCAAAGTTCATGACTTTCCCTGTGAGTTATCTCTCTGCTTCATTCTTGTGGATCAGATAAAAGCTCTCATGTACTATGTCAGTGCCATGCCTGCCTGCTGCCTTGATCCACACCATGAAAGTCATGGACTAACTTTCTGAAATTTTAAGACCCCAGTAAACTCTTCCTTCATTTGCCTTTGTTAAACTGTCTCTTTGCAGTAATAGAAAGTAAGTAGTGTCCTGTCAGCAAAATCATTTTGGCATATGCAATAGTGTCTGGGTTTGGTGGTTGTATATGGGAAGAATCCCCGGGTGGGGCAGTTTCTGGATGGTCTTTCCTTCCATCTCAGCTCTGAACTTTGTAACTCCTTCCATGGGTATTTTGCTCCTCATTCTAAGAAGGAATGAAATATCCACACTTTGGTCTTCCTTCTTCTTGAGTTTCATGAGTTTCTGGGCTAATATCAACTTATCGGTGAGTACATATTATGTGTGTAGCTCTCTCTGCTGAGGCTATGCCAGTGCCTGACAAATACAGAAGTGGATGCTCACAGTCATCTATTGGATGGAACATCGGGCCCCTAATGAAGGGGCTAGAGAAAGTACTCAAGGAGTTAAAGGGGTCTGCAACCCTAGAGGAGGAACAACAATATGAACTAACCAGTACCACACAGAGCTTGTGTCTCTAGCTGCATATATAGCAGAGGATGGCCTAATTGGCCATCAATGGGAGGAGAGGCCCTTGGTATTGCAAAGATCATATGCCCCAGTACAGGGGAATGCTAGGGCCAGGAAGCAGGAGTGGGTATGTTGGGGAGTCGGGGAGTATAAGGGACTTTGGGAATAGCATTTGAAATGTAAATGAAGAAAATATCTAATAAAAATTAATAATAATAAAAAGAATGTAAGTAGGACAGTAAGCAAATGGGGTATTGTTGCAAGAGACTTGACTATAATGATTTCTAGTCGAATATGGAAGGAATAAGACTTTGACTAAGGGAGTAGTTGAATTCTGAAATCTGGGTTTAATGACACATCCAGTTATCTTGGAAGACAATGCTTTGCCAAGTGATTGGCAGGCTTGCCTAAATAATTATCTTTGATAGTTTTGATAGCTTGTAATAAAAAATCACAACCAAAAGCTAGAGATAAGCTCCATTTATTTGACCAGAAAAATATAACTTTCTTTTTATTGGCCTCAATAAGACCTCGGTGGATATTATCTCAGTAAGAGCAATATTAGTAAAGTAAAAATTATGGCCACAATATTCACTCACTACTTAAACATAAATGATTGCTTTTAGCATCTTCACTTGAGATTTCTTTAGGAAGACAACCATTGTATGTAAAAGCCATTTTGACTAATCGATTTTGTTAGTCTTTTTTGATTCTGAGATAGCAGAAAGTACAAAAGAGCCCCTGGAGTCAGCGGCTTCTTTCCTTTCTGCAACCCCTTCTCGTTTGATATCTTTCACTTCTACATCAATCATTAGAAGGATGCAAGCATAACACAAAAGATTTCAACGACTTCGATAAGTTCTATTATTAAGTACTAATTCATTAATGGTCTCAAACACATCATAGATACAAATAAAGAATAAATGGTGATATCAAGTATATGTTCAAAAATTTGCTCCCAGTTCTATATTTCATTTGTCAGTCTTTGTTTCAAGGACACGCATTCGTTAATACAGTATTGCCTCATGGCTTTTGTAAAGAGGAATAGATGAACTAAATCAAAACATCAGCAGGAAGATATGGGTTTTGGTTTTTCTGATTATTTTTTCCATGACTCATGAATCCTGGTAATCCTTGATTATTTTTCATCAGTATTACTTATATACTCTACTTTTCTTCTAGGAAGGTTAAAAGGAGTCATGATACTTTGTATCTGTTCTGGTGAGGAAAACAAGGGATAATAGAAAGATGGGAAGGTAAAAAAACCAATTATTGGTTAAAAACTGTGAATTCTAATACAATTAGTTCGATTTCCTGAAGCATGTCTGCTTTCTTAGAAGCAAATCTTAAATTTTACAGCAATTTTTAGGAACTCTACATTAAAGCAAATGAGTATACCTAGAAATATATGTACAATCCATATGATTCATAATTTTGTATTTTCTGATTAAAAATCCCAACTCCGGTCATGTCCAGAGCTATTTTACAACCCCAATTTTAAAAGGTGAATAGAGAAAATCTGTTGAATGATGAAATTTCAAGTGATTCAAAATTTCTTTAAAACTTTTGTAATCAGAACTTATAACCGTGTCCTCTTTTGTGAAGCCCATATTAATGATCTTCAACTCTGTGTTTACTACATCTGTATCTATCTATCTATCTATCTATCTATCTATCTATCTATCTATCTATCTATCTATCTATCTATCTATCATCTATCTCTATATCTACCTACTTATCTATAATAACTCCATCTATAACTCCATCTATAATCTATTATCTACCTACCTATCTATCTATCTATCTATCTACCTATCTATCTATCTATCTATCTATCTATCTATCTATCTATCTATCTATCTATCTATCCATCCATCTATCTATGATTTTTGGCAACTTAACTCAAGCTAGCCTAATTTTGGAAGAGTGAAGCTCAATTGAGAAAATATCCTTGCCAGTGTGGGCTGTCTTCAAGCCTGTGATTTTTTTAAAATGAGGATTGATATGAAAATACACAGTTCACTGTGTGTGATGTCAAACCAGGCAAAGTCTTGAGGTATATAAGAAAATAGACTGACTAACTCTGGCTAAGAAGTACTTGTTTGTGGCTTTTTCTTAGGCTTCTGTATCCAGGTTCCTGTCTTCTCTTCCTGTCCTGACTCTTCTGCATAATGAACTGTGAATGGATCATGGAAACTGAAATAAAGTCTCTCCACTCCAGATGCTTTTGGTTATTGTATTTTAACATAACGGATTCCCTAAATAACACAGTATTCCTTATTTTCTTCCCAACTACCTTATTCTTAACCCTTGTTACTGAATCTGTGTCAAAATAGATTACAATTTATGCACTGCATATTGATTCATCTTTAAATTATGAGACAGTAAAATTTCATTATATTAATTATTTTTGTTTCTTTTGTAGTTTGCTCATCTTAAAATTCTTGCTAACCAGGTAATTAGCATCCCTTGAAAACTCAACTGAGCAATAAGAATTAGATGACTTCTTCTTCTTTTTCTTCTTCTTCTTCTTCTTCTTCTTCTTCTTCTTCTTCTTCTTCTTCTTCTTCTTCTTCTTCTTCTTCTTCTTCTTTCTTTGTTTCTTTCTTTCTTTTCTCATTTTCCTCCTCCTCCTCCTGCTCCTCATTCTCCTTCTCTTCCTCTTCCTCCTTCCCTTTCTCCTTCATTTCTTCTTCTTTTTACTTCTTCTATTCCTCTTCTTTTTGTTCTCCTCTTCCTCCTCCTTCTTCTTGGTTTTAGGAAAAAAAAAAAAAAACAAGTGTATGGGAGCAGACCTGGGAGGACTGGGAATTGAGTGTTATGGGGTTGATGGTGTTAAATTCGCAAACAGTCAATAATATTATATAAAAAATAAACCTCAACTATTTAGAAAAATGGGCAAAATTTTTGTTCAAAAAAATGCAGTCCTAGGAGGAACACATTTCAATGTATGTATGTGGGAGTATACTTTTATTTCAATCTTACCTGGTGTCTTAGTCAGGGTTTCTAGTCCTGCACAAACATCATAACCAAGAATCAAGTTGGGGAGGAAAGGGTTTATTCAGGTTACACTTCTTCATTGCTGTCCATCACCAAGGAAGTCAGGACTGGAACTCAAGCAGGCCAGAAAGCAGGAGCTGATGCAGAAGCCATGGAGGGATGTTCTTTACTGGCTTGCTTCCCCTGGCTTGCTCAGCTTGATTTTTTATAGAACCAAGACTACCAGCCCAGAGATGGCACCACCCACAAGGGGACCTCCCATCTTGATCACTAACTGAGAAAATGCCTTACAGCTGGATCTTGTGGAGGCATTTCCCCAAGTGATCTTCCTTTCTCTGTGACAACTCCAGCTTCTGTTAAGTTGACACAAAATTATCCAGTAAAATTGACCCCTTGTCAACTTGACATACAAACACATCACTATTAAGCCTCAAACCTTAGTTCTTATTCATCCCCAAGATGTAAATAACTTTAAAAATCACACACTCTTTACATATTAAAAGTTCAATCTCAGGGCTGGCGAGATAGCTCAGTGGTTAAGAGACTGTTCTTCCAAAGGTCCTGAGTTCAAATCCCGGCAACCACATGGTGGCTCACAACCATCCATAATGAAATCCGATGCCCTCTTCTGGAGTGTCTGAAGACAGCTACAGTGTACTTACATCGAATAAATAAATAAATCTTTTATAAAAAAAAAAAGCTATACACAGCATTAAAAAAAAGTTCAATCTCTTTAAAATATATAGTATCTTTAAAATTCAAAGCACTTTAAAATTCAAAATCTCTTAAATGTGAGCTTCAATATAAACAATTCCTTCAAGAGGGAAAAATATCAGGGCACAGTCACAATCAAAGCCAAAATCAATTTACAACCATCCAATGTCTGGGATCCAACTCACGATCTTCTGGGCTCCTCCAAGGGCTTGGGTCCCTTCTCCAGCCATGAACTTTGTAGCACACACTTTGGAGTCTTCTAGGCTCCAACCACCTGCACTCCACTGCTGCTACTGTTCTTTGTAGTCATCTCACAGTACTGACATTTCCAAAATGCTGCTGTCTTCCACTGTAACTTGGCTTCAACAATAGCCTCACATTGGCTCTCTCCATGCTGCCAAGCCTCAACTGCTTTGCATGACCTCTTCAGTCCTGGGACATCACTTGTAACTGAGGCTGCACCTTCACCAATGGCCTTCCATGGCCTCTCACAGTGCCATGCCTCACCTGCTCTGCGTGACCCCTTCATGCCTTCAAAACCAGTACCAACTGGGTAACACTTACACATTACTAAGTCCAGCCACAGCACAAAGTACAACCATGGGTATCTCTGTAACACAGCCTCTGTGCTCTCAGAAAACACTTCCTAGAAGATGTCACCTCAATGATGCTGGTCTCTTCTTAATCACCGCTAATTTCTTAGCTCCAGCTAACCAGCATCAATAGTCCCAGCCATGCAAAGTTTTCATTATAGTAGTTTTGGTATCTCATTTATCACAGCTGATTCTTCAGCCCCAGCTTACTAGAACTACAGAATTTTCACAATCCAAAACAACAATGGCCCTGAAAAGAGTCTTTAGTTTTCTCTCTGAAATTACACAAGCCAGGCCTCCATCTTCTGCAGTGTTCTCAACATTATCTTCCAAGCTCCTATACAACATCCCACAGAGTTCTTAACACGAAATGGATCTTCTGGCCCAAAGTTCCAAAGTCCTTCTACAGTCCTCCCCCAAACATTGTCAGGTTGTCACAGGAATACCCCACTATGCNNGTACCAATTTGTCTTAGTCAGGGTATCTATTCCTGCACAAACATCATGACTAAGAAACAAGTTGGGGGGGAAGGGGTTTATTTGGCTTACACTTCCACATTGCTGTTCATCACCAAGGAAGTCAGGATTGGAACTCAAGCAGGCCAGAAAGCAGGAGCTGATGCAGAAGCCATGGAGGGATGTTCTTTACTGGCTTGCTTCCCCTGGCTTGCTCAGCTTGATCTTTTATAGAACCAAGACTACCAGCCCAGAGATGGCACCACCCACAAGGGGACCTCCCCTCTTGATCACTAACTGAGAAAATGCCTTACAGCTGGATCTTGTGGAGGCATTTCTCCAAATGAANCTCCTTTCTCTGTGATAACTCCAGCTTCTGTCAAGTTGACACAAAATTAGCCAGCACACCTGGATAGTAGGTGAACACCTACTTTAATTATGTCAGGTATCAAGTGGGCGACTAGAGGAACATCTTAACTCTCTAAATCCCAACTTTCATGAGCACCTTCATCAAGACCCACTGAGAGCTTTTGCAGGATTCACTCTCTATGTTTCATGGTAATTGTGAAGGCTATTATGTTCATTTTAGATATCACACATTTTCTCCTCTCTCAGGATCTGTAATGTGACAGGATCATTTTAGTACAGAGAGCTTTTGACAATGAGACTATTACTCATTTTATCACTGATAAATCTGAAACATCCTTAGTGCAGACATGTTAGAAAAATGGAATATCATGGGATACAACAATTTTCCCAGTACACCCCCAGGTTTATACCACTCTATAATTAAATTAATATTAAATAATAGAATTAAAACCTTATTCAACTATTAATTAGATTATGATTTGTATATCTAACCAAAAGTGAATCTTTCATAATTGTTCTAGGAATCTATGTAATTACAACTGTGAGGAAGCATAGGTAAAACTCAATACAGGTGGTAAGGGAAAACATTTGATTTTGTAACACTTAGGGGTTAATGATGCTTTGAGTCTTACCATGAATTCCTGATGCCCTACTCTAGCAACCAGTAAAATGATCAAATGTCTGAAGGCTCCTCATCTTCTGGAAACCTCTTCATCAATAAAACGGAAATAGAATATTCACCTGATCAAATTATTTGGAAGGAAACATTTTGTTAAATAAAACACTGCAGTAAATGCATAAATCATAAGCAACATTTTTATGTACCCATTTTTGATTATCAGAGAGACATAAGAAATAATCATTAGGTATTTGTGTGTGTGTGTGTGTGTGTGTGTGTGTGTGTGTGTAGAAATGGAGTGTGATATTTGATCTAAAATACAAGCAAAGAGTAAGGATTTCTCCAACTTAGAATCTAGAATAATTGTTGAATATGAGAATAGACATTTTTTTCACCAGAGAAAGTCATCTTGTAAAAAGTTCTATAAATGTTCATATAATCCAGAATTAATTAGGGAAAACCCCTTTATGCCATAGTCTGCACATAATAGGGAATGTTAGATAGGTTAGACACGGTGTCTTCAAGGGTTATGTTCTCACAATATGAACATTCTAAAGCCCAGTGTTAATATAGACTTACAAACCAGCATGGAGGAATGTATTTGGAGGTAATACTGAAGCCTGAGAAAAATTGCTAAGGAAAACTTCCCCAGGCAAGCAGGAGGGCACAGAATCTAAGTAACAGTCCAGGGAAACCTCTCGAAGTGATGCTTTGCCAGTGCCTTTTTCTTTCTTCCATTCTAGCAATGTATCTTGTTTGTCAGTTCATCTGGGCTTTGTAGAAAATATAGTGACAGAGAAAGTTTCCTGCTGTTTGTTTCCTGGAGTGGATCGTTATTTCAGACTGTTAATGTTTGTAACTCTGAAATGTCCTCTATGATGATTCTTCCTTTCTTTTCAATATTTGGCATTTATTGAGATATACTTTAGAAAGAACTCTGTAGTCAATTTCCAACTAAAGGATGGTTTCACTTATGATGTAATAATAGTACATACATATGGCATATGACATGGTGATAAGCTTCTGTTATTTAAACATATCACACAGTAATCAAAAGTACATACTTTTTAAATCTTTCACCTCTCCCTTATATGCTTTTATTTTGGTGAAAATCCTCAAAATTCTCCCTTCTAATTATTGAATTTATTCAACATATTGCCAACCTTAATGATTTTACTGCATTATTGAATATTTTATTATTCTCACTAATTGTAAGTTTGTGCCATTTAAATAATCTTTCCTTCTCAGCTATTCTCCCTAAGCATACCAGCCACAGAAAACCAGGAAGTATCAGTTTTGTAAAAAAGAGTAAGCAGGGTAAGGGTATGCATCAGATTCTGTAGTCACTAGGCATGTAAGAGCATATTTTTCTCTTTTTTCCCAATTTTTATTAGGTATTTACTTCATTTACATTTTAAATGCTATCCTCAAAGTCCCCTATACCCTCCACTCCCCACTCCCTTATGCACCCACTCCCCTTTCTTGACCCTGGTGTTCCCCTGTACTGGGGCATATAAACTTTGCAAGACCAAGAGGCCTCTCTTCCCAATGATGGCTGACTAGATCATCTTCTGCTACATATGCAGCTAGAGACATGAGCTCTGGGGATGCTGGCTAGTTAGTATTGTTGTTCCACCTAAAGGGTTGCAGACCCCCTTCAGCTCACTGGTTACTTTCTCTAGCTCCTCCATTGGGGGCCCTGTGCTCCATTCAATAGCTGACTGCGAGCATCCATTTCTGTGTTTGCCAGGCACTGGCATAACCTCACAAGAGACAGCTATATCAGGGTCTTTTCAGCAAAATCTTGCTGGTGTATGCAATAGCTTCTGCGTTTGGTGGCTGATTATGGGATGGACCCCTGGGTGGGACAGTTTTTGGATGGTCCATCCTTTCGTCTAAGCTCCAAACTTTGTCTCTGTAACCCCTTCCATGGGAGTTTTGTTCCCAATTCTAAGAAGGGGCAAAGACTCCACATTTTGGTTTTCCTTTTTCTTGAGTTTCATGTGTTTTACAAATTGTATCTTGGGTATTCTAGGTTTCTGGGCTAATATCCACTTATCAGTGAGTGCATATTATGTGAGTTCTTTTGTGATTGGGTTACCTCACTCAGGATGATACCCTCCAGATCCATCCATTTGCGGAGGGATTTCACAAATTCATTGTTTTTAATAGCGGAGTAGTACTCCATTGTGTAAATGAACCATACTTTCTGTATCCATTCCTCAGTTGAGGGACATCGCGGTTCTTTCCAGCTTCTGGCTATTATATATAAGGCTGCTATGAACATAGTGGAGCATGTGTTCTTATTACCAGTTGGAACATATTCTGGGTATATGCCCAGGAGAGGTATTACTGGATCCTNTGGTAGTACTATGTCCAGTTTTCTGAGGAACCTCCAGACTGATTTCCAGAGTGCTTTTGCAAGTTTGAAGTCCCACCAACAATGGAGGAGTGTTCCTCTTTCTCCACATCCTTGTCAGCATCTGCTGTCACCTGAATTTTTGATCTTAGCCATTCTGACTGGTGTGAGGTGGAATCTCAAGGTTGTTTTGATTTGCATTTTTCTGACGAGTAACGATGTTGAACATGTTTTGAGGTGTTTCTAAGCGATATTCCTCAGTTGAGAATTCTTTGTTTAGTTCTGTGCCCCATTTTTTAATGGGGTTATTTGGTTTTCTGGAGACTGTCTTCTTGAGTTCTTTATATATAATGAATATTAGTCCCCTATCTGATTTAGGATTGTCAAGATCCTTTCCCTGTTAGTGGCCTTTTTGTCTTATTGAAAGTGTCTTTTGCCTTACAGAAACTTTGCAATTTTATGAGGTACCATTTGTCAATTCTCCATTTTACAGCAAAAACCTTTAGAGTTCTATTCGGGAATTTTCCCCCTGTGCCCATATCTTCGAGGCTTTTCCCCACTTTCTCCTCTATAAGTTTCAGTGTCTCTGGTTTTATGTGGAGTTCCTTCATCCACTTACACTTGACCTTAGTACAATGAGATAAGATTGAGTCAATTCTCATTCTTCTACATGATTACAGCCAGTTGTGCCAGCATCATTTGTTGAAAATGCTGTCTTTTTTCCACTGGATGGTTTTAGCCCCCTTGTCAAAGGTTAAGTGACCATATCTGTGTGAGTTCATTTCTGGTTCTTCAATTCTCTTCCATTGGTCTACCTGTCTGTCGCTATACCAGTACCATGTTGGTTTTTTATCACAATTGCTTTGCAGTACAGTTTTAGGTCAGGCATAGTGATTCCCCCAGAGATTCTTTTATCATTGAGAAGCTGTTTTGTTATCTTGAGTTGAGATGAATTTGCAAATTAACCTTTTGAACTCTTGAAGAATTAGGTTGGAATTTTGATGGGGATTGCATTGAATCTGTAGATTGCTTTCTGCAAGA
>NC_034600.1:61709679-61712790 GCF_900095145.1 Mus pahari
TTCCTTGACCAAGGTATCATTGAGGAGAGTGTTGGACAGTTTCCAAGTGAATGTTGGCTTTATATTATTTATGTTGTTATTGAAGATCAGCCTTAGACCATGGTTGTCTAATAGGGTGCATGGGACAGTTTCAATATTTTTGAATCTGTTGAGACCTGTTTTGTGACCAATCATATGGTCAATTTTGGAGAATGTACCATGAAGTGCTGAGAAGAAGGTATATCCTTTTGTTTTAGGATAAAATGTTCTGTAGATATCTGTTAAATCCATTTGTTTCTTAACTTCTGTTAGTTTCACTGTGTCTCCGCATAGTTTCTGTTTACAGGATCTGTCCATTGATGAAAGTGGGATGCTGAAATCTCCCACTATTATTGTGTGAGGAGCAATGTGTGCTTTACTAAAGTTTCCTTAATGAATGTGCATGCCTTTGCATTTGGAGCATAGATATTTATGATTGAGACTTCATCTTGGAAGATTTTACCATTGATGTGTATGAAGTGCCCCTCCNTGTCTTTTTTGATAACTTTGGGTTAAATTAGTTAAATATTGACTGTTTTTTTCCATGAGCAGAATTTACATCTTAGAGCTTTGGAGGTTAGCACCTTCATTAGAACACTACCTGGTAATGGCTTCTTGAAACACAGCTTCTTCTAACTGTGTCTTTATATGGTGGCATGGATGTGGATGTTGTCTCCAGAATTTTATTAACAATATTAGCTGAATCATATCGGGTCTAATCTCATAACCTAAGTATTATGTGAGCTTCTGCTTCCAATTCTGTCTCCAACCCACTGAAGAAAGGACTTCAATTGAGTATTTGTGTGAAGCAGAAACATAGTTATAGTGAAAGTGTGCATAGTAATATTTAATGAATTAAACAAAAGAACCAAATAAAATGTGAACAATGTGGTCATTATTTTATTCAACTAATATTGCACACATGGTTGGGTTTATTGATATCCTTATGATTAACACACATTGTATTTTTAGCCTTGTTTCAGAAAATTCACTAGATATGAAACTGCCTTTATGAAGCTTCAAAATATAACAATTAACTTTGATATTGGTTAATTTTTTTTCTATTGGTTCAGTGAAGAAGAAGATGGAAATAACAGAGACATTTAACGAAAAATGGGCATGTAAAAGCATGGGACAATTTTAAGGGCACAAATATTTGCATTGGATTTAAAATGTCACTGAATGTTAATTATAATGGCAACATCAATACAGAATACTACTGAGATGTTCTTAATATTCAAATTGAAATGAAATCAATCCATTTCTGAATGTAACAATTATTGTAATAATAAATAATAAATAATAAAATCAAACAACTTAAAATTAAACTACAAGCAATGAATCTTAGGTCATAATTGCATACACTGAATATATATATGTATATATATATATATGCAATTATAAACAAATTAGTTATACATATGAATAATAGATATCTATTTAGTGTGGAAGCTCTAAAATAACAGTTATGAAATAAAAAGAGGATGGGATCTAGGAGGGAAGTTTTTAGTTGGCAGGTAGCAGTGACCCAGGACTTCAATAAAGAGCCATGATTTATGCCCAAGGTCAAAGAAAGTATAGCATGGGTATGAGAACTTTCAAGCAAACAAGCAGATGAATTGTAACTTTGAAAGATACCTTTTGTTAGAAATTACAGCTACCAGGACTGCTAAGGATTTCAGTGGCAGAAGTAGAGATTAGGTCTCAGATGAAAGAAATAATCATAAGGTTAAGGAAGTAAAAAGAACAGGCCATTATTTCTGGCTTCTTGTTATAGAAGAAAAGGGACATATGTCATGACATATGCAGGCAAGGAGGGCCAAAGTGAATATGGCTTTTTATTTATTTCTCTAATGTCTAAATGGCAGGGACTTGACGTTTATGGGTGACTAGGAGGTAGCTCCTGGAAATAAGACAGATGAAGGTATATGAAACACAGGGGTAATAGACTGGGAACATCCCCAGAGGGTACTCAAAGTGACGGGATCAACAAATTCATGTTATGGATGAAAAAAAGCAACATCTATATATGAACAATGGGAACAAGCGAGACCACTTACAGAATCCATTTGTACTGAAAGCATCACACATCACTGTGGTTGTCAAGGTAAGTGTACAGGTTGCTCCCAACACTACATTCTATTTTCCATGACAGATATGTAATGCCAAATAAAAATTTCTGGAAGCTGTGTAGAACTCCAATTTTAAATAAATAACCACCACAAAACTTTTCAAATGAATTTTAGTCACGAATCTTTAGTAATTACTTAGCTGTGAACAAGTGTTTAACAGTTTACCAAATTTCCTGAACATCAAAGTGAAAATTAGGCATGTTGAAAATATACATTTTCATGCATGACTTTAAAACTAAGTTTAAAAACAACATTTCTCTGTGGCGTTTTCAAGCATTCCTGGTTTTATTATGTTTCCTCCCACTCCTTCTAAACTATCCTTCCAGAATTCTGTCCAGCTTAAGCAACTCTCTCAGCTTTTCCCCTTTCTCTGACCATAGCCTTGCATCTACTATCTGTCCTTCCAGAAACTCTTCTCCCCACTGCACTGTCACCATGTCAGGGTACTAATCAGCTTCCTTGGCTTTCGTACTTACATTAGTATGTATTTAAATCTAAAGATTCCTCGCTGGGATTTACAAATAAGAGAGAGAGAACACAACATTTGCATTTCTGGGTCTGGGATATGTCACTCAAATATAATATTTTCTAGTAACATCTATTTACCTTCATGTTTTTTTTTTTATTTAAAGATAATAGAATTTCTGTCTATTTAGGCACCACATTTCTGTAATTGATTCTTCAGTTGAAGGGCATTTAGGTTGTTTCTATTTATTAGTTGTAGTGAATTGAGGGGCATTGAACGTAACTGAACATCTGTATCTTGAGGGATCTTGAGTCTCTAGGTAAAGGAGTGATGTAAGGGGTTTGTAAGGTAGGTGAAGGTTTAGTTTTTGTGCACTCCATATTTATTGGTTTCTATAGTGGCTGCACCAGTTTGCACTCTCACTAACAGTGACCAAAGATCTCCTGCATTTGTTCTCAGTTCTTTTTTGTTTTGTTTTGTTTAGTTTTTGTTTTT
>NC_034600.1:61713043-61758590 GCF_900095145.1 Mus pahari
TGTGTGTGTGTGTGTGTGTGTGTATATATCACACCCCACCAGACCTCCCTGCTCCCTGAGGTCACAAGTGTTTCAAGGGTTAGGTACATTTTCTCTCACTGAGGCCAGAACAGGCATTTCTCTGCTCTACATATGTTGGATGGTAGGGGGCTCATATCAGCTGGCATATGCTATCTGGTTGGTTGCTAAGTGTCTGAGAGATCACCGGAGACCAGGTTAGTTGAAGCTGCTGGTCTTTCTATGGGGTTGCCATCCTCTTCAGCTTCTTCTAGCTTTTCCCAAATTCAACCACAGAGTTCCCCAGCTTCTGTCCATTGGTTGGGTGTAACTGCATCTGACTCTTTCAGCTGCTTGTTGGGCCTCTAGGAGAGTAGTCATACTAGGCTCTTGTCTGTAAGCACATCAGTAATACTGTCAGGCCTTGCAGCCTCCCCTTGAGTGGGATCCCAATTCTTGGCCATTTTTGTTTCTTCTTTTGAGAACTTTCTGCTCAGAAGTTTAGCCCACTTTTAATTGGTTTTTTTTATTGACTCCTTTTTTTTTTTTTTGGTTCTTTATATATTCCTGATAGTAATCATTTATCAGATGTATAACTGGCCAAGATTCTATCCCATTCTGTGGATTTCCACATCATAATATTGATTGTATCCATTAATGTAAAGAAGATTCATATATTTGTGTGTGTGCATGTCTCTCTCTATGTGTGTGGAACTACAAAGCTTATACATAGAAGCAATACAAACTCAGTTGCCTTATGTGTATAAATTTGTAACAATAATAACTATAGAAAGTAAATTCAGGAATTACTACTGGAGTAGATGTTATTGAGAGTAGTTTGATGTGGGAGAGAGAACAGTATATATCATATAATGATATCCTCATATGTGAAGTTTCCCACAAAACAAAGAAGAGACAGTCAAGATAACTTTGCCTATCAATGCAGCATTACATTACATTTTGTTTAAATTTAAAAAGTTTATGTATATTTAGGATACAGATGAGAAAACCATGAGGATATGTCTTCTCTTCGCTTCTTACTAATTGATTAATTGATTAGAATCTCTGAAAATGCAACCAGTATAATGTTCAATTTTAGACACAAAAAGACAAGTAAAATGTGAGAAATATAATATTGATTAATAAAGAAAAAGGAGAAAGTTTACAGGTGAGTTTTATCATGCAGTAGAAAAACATTTCCGTAACACTTAGCTAAAGGAGAAAGACTACATGGGAAGCTCGTGGCCTTACAGTAGGATTATATCTGAATATGCACCTGACACTACCTCTTCCATATTAGCACTCAGAGTAGTGGGGTATTATTTAGGTTCCATTGACACTGAGGGTGCTGTAATTTGGCAATAGAAGATGAATAAAAACACATCAACTCAATAAACTGGGTTTTGTAAGCAACCATTCTCAAGAAACCTGGATCCTAAATAGCTGTCAACTTTGATCGAAATATACGTTTTAAAGTGTGAAAACTACTATCTGGTAACATAGATGTGTTTCTGCATTTAAGTTATGGATAAATGATTTTTTTAGTATATAGTAGAGCAGCAAGAAATAGGAAAATTATCTAGATTTAATCCATATAGGCAGAAATTCAAAGCAAACACAATCACTCCATTGATTGACCTGACTCTATACCAATACCATGCATATTTTATCACTTTTTCTCTATATTCTACTGCTTGAAATCTGGGATGGTGATTCTCCCAGAAGTTCATTTATTGTTAAGAATTTTTTCACTATCCTGGCTTTTTTTTTCCATATGAAGTTGAGAATTGCTCTTTCATATCTGTAAACAATTGTGTTGGAATTTTTGAGGAGATGGCATGAAATTTGTAGATTGCTTTTAGGAGGATGGCCATTTTTACTATGTTAACCCTATCAATCCAGGAGCATGGGAGATCTATTTTCTGAGGTCTCGGATTTCTTTATTGAGAGACTTGAAGTTCTTGTCATATAGATCTTCCACTTGTTTGGTTAGAGTTACACCAAGATATTTTATATTATGTGTAATTATTATGAATGGTGTTGTTTCCTTATTTTCATTCTAAGCTTCCTTATCATTTGTATAAAAGAAGGCTACTGATTTGTTTGAGTTAATTTTATATCCAGGCACTTCAGTGAAGTTGTTTTTCATCTGATCTCTGGTAGAGTTTTGGGGGTCTTTTTTTATATCATTTACAAATAGTAGTATCTTGACTTCTTTGCCAATTTGTCTCCCCTTGATCTCCTTTTGTTGTTTTATTGCTCTAGCTAGAACTTCAAGTACTATAGTGAATAATTCCAGGGAAAGTGCTCATCGTTGTCTTGTCCCTAATTTTAGTGGGATTGTTTCAAGTATCTCTCCATTTAGTATGATATTGGCTGTTGCTTTGCTGTATATTATTTTTATTATGTTTAGATATGGGTCTTGAAATCTTGATCTCTCTAATACTTTTAGCATGAAGGGGTGTTGTATTTTGTCCAATATTTTTTCAGTCCAGACACTGAGGTACCAACCAGGCCACATAGTACTTCATTCTTCCACCCAATTTATCCCTATCTCTTCTACTACCAGGATCCACCTACATTTGGTCTCTCATTCTAAACAAACCTGGCTCCTAAGGGATAACAGTAAAATATAATAAAGCAAAACCTTAGGAAACTCATCAGCAAAACCAAAACAAACTACCAAAGGGAAGAGCCCAGGAAAAAGCACCTGTAACAGACGTGGAGACAAAGACTCACTCATTCTCATACTCAGAATTCCCACAACACAAAATTGTCAGTCATACATTATGGTCAGAAGACTTGAATAAAGGGAGAGAGGGTGGGACAGGGAAGAAGAAGACAAGAAGAGGAGGAGGAGGAGAATAGGGAAGAGGAGGAAGAGGAGGAGGACGAGGGGAAGGAGGAGAATAAGGAGGATGGGAGGAGGACAAACAGGAGGAGGAGGAGCAAGAGGAGAGGAGGAAATTAAAATACATTGCCTGTGGCCTGGACTGCCTGCTGTCTGACCCTACTTGTCCTTGGGGGTTGGAGATGAGGTGGCATGGAATCAAAGGCAGATACTCCAGGAGCAGATGGGAAAGGCCACAGCAAGCTCATCTGCACATTGCTACAAGCTCCTTTAATACCTGCCACCTGTGCCCCATTAGTTGCTTCTACACAGCAGTTATTGATTGGCTGGCGTTGTCTGCATCAACAATCCTTCGTGTCTCAGGCAGACTTCAATTAGTTCCTCCTGTAGGAGATGTCTTTGCGACTTCATGGCCCCTGACATTTATGTAGAGGCGGCCAGTATAGCCATTCTTCCTACAAAAGTATATATTACATATATATGTTAATATACAATATAGTAAAATGTATATTAACAAATTTTTAAATAATTTTTTAAAGGCCAGAGACAAGGAAACTCCAAAGATAACAAAGTTTGTTTTAGACATGCACCTGAAACTTAAAGGTAGTTTGGTTCCCCAGTGAGACTCCCTTGGAGACAGATAAATTTTAATTAGCAAGTGATTATTAAATGAAGATAACTTCTGGATTAGGGATGGGGCATGAGTCTACTTCTCCTTTCATCAATAAAGCCTTTGTCTGATAGATACATATGCAGGACTTCTGCTTGGTGCCTTAGCCTTTGTGAGTTCATACGTGCATGGATCCTGGTGCTTTAAAGGGCTTTTGTTTGCCTGGTGTCCTCCAATCCTCTGGCGTCTACACTCGGCCTCATCTTTTGTAGGGTTCTCTGAGCCATGAGGGGACAGACTTGATGGAAACATCCCACTTAATGCTGAATTCCAAAGTCTCTCACTATGTGTGTAATGTATGGATCTGTTTTCTTTCCATCTGATGCAGAAGGAAGCTTCTATGATGATGAATGAGCAAGCACTGATCTATGATTAAAGAAGAATATCATTAAGCTGGGTGTGGTGGGGCACACCTTTAATCCCAGCACTTGGGAGGCAGAGGCAGGCAAATTTCTGAGTTTGAGGCCAGCCTGGTCTACAGAGTGAGTTCCAGGACAGTCAGGGCTACACAGAGAAACCCTGTCTCAAAAAACAGCAACAACTACAGCAAAACAAACAAACAAACAAAAGATTATCATTAACAGTCATTTTATTTTTAATGTTCTTATAACCGAATGGTGTCATCTGGTTTTCCCACAGATGCCTGGATTATCTAGTCTCTCTTTCTTAGTCACCCAAGCTGTGTTGAATGTTGGTTCCATCTCATGAAGTAGCTTTAAGTCAATTTATATATAGTCTGGTTTCTCCCACAAGCTTTCTGTCACCATTGCCCCAGTATATCTTGCAGACATAACACCACTGTAGATCAAAGACTGTGTGGCTGGCTTGGTGTATAAGCTTCTCCTCTGATAACGTGCAGAGTTCTTTTCTGTACTAAAGAACCTAGCGCACATCTGAATGAAGACTACAAGACTACGTAGCTATCAATTTGATATTTTATGTTCAAAGAATCATGTTGATGCTGACAATAGTTATCCTTGACCTCAGTTTTTAGAGAGCAACCCATAGCCTTGGTAACAGCCTGAATTGTTTGGTGATTCTCATCTGATCAATTTGACCACCAATTGAATTAGATGTAAACCATCCTTGATTCCAGAAACTTTATTTTTGTACAAAAGTTACCAAGTTACAGCTCATTAAGCCCTATTATTTGATGGTCTAATTTAGATCACTGTCATATATGTATATATTCTAGGAAGATTCGAGTATATTGTGTTTCCATACTATCCTTCAAATGGTCGTTAATTTTAGTGTCTTTCCACATTCGTTCCTTTACCCCGTTCTCTCCCTCCCTCCTTCCCCATGTAATGCAGGGTTCCTCAGTGTCCAGTGTGTAGACTCTCTCATCTTTGGGGCAAACAGCTTTGGGGACCCGAATTAACATTAGATTGCAAGGAATATTAGGCCAACCCACTACCACAATGAGTGTTATTTCTTGTTAGAAAATTGTTCATAATGCTCTTTTCCATCTCTTGAAACTTCATGTGTGCTGAAGACCAGTATGTTATATATGTTATACATGTATATATATATATATATATATATATATATATATGTGTGTGTGTGTTATATATGTTTAAATATCATCATTTTGTTTTCATTTTAAATATTTTTAAATCATGAGTATGCCTTATTATATTAGAAGTGACTAAATTTTAATAGATTCTGCTTTTATTTTGAATATCAACATTTAAATAATAGTAAGAATTTGGGTAATAAAGTACACCCTAATGACAGAGCAACAGAGATCTTTTTAATATGAATGACACTGGGATCTCTTCTCAGTACTGTCAGAAAGTAATGCTGGTTGTCATTTGTTGAAAATATAATTCATATTTTCGTTATGACAACATGATTGCTTTCACTTTAGTGTGTGTAGACACACACATACACACAAAGATGTTATTATTATAAACCAGTAGAAAACTGCTAAAATAATATTTTTGTATTGTAAGTGTGAATATTAATTTTCCATGGAATCTTTATTATTTTTTCTCTAAATGTTTTTCTCAAAATGGAAAATTTAGGGTAACATTGGCAAGGAACCAAGTACATTGACCTGATGAGTAAATAAGTTTCAAAGTTAAATAATTTAGCTAAAAGAAAATGGTTCATAATTAAGTTTCAGATAACCATTGATTAATGTCAAGTTGGCATTTATGCAAGAATATATAAGTATATACATATATGCACATTTACATATAAGTACATATAAGGAGTAGAATATTTAATTATCAGAAGTCATTTTAAATTAAAACATGCCACTTTAAATAGAAATGTGTAAATGTGCATATCTAATATTGAACACCACTTCTGAGAGCTAATGTATTATTTAATTGTTATGCTAACTGGTAATGGTTATGTGTATGAAAGAAAAGTAAGAATGTATAAAAGTACAAAGGCATGAATGAAGGACAGAAGAAGATGAATCGATAGATGGATTGGAAAATAGTATTATGAATACTAATATTTACCATGAAGTAGAAAATTATAACATGACATATTAACATATCTCATATTTTTAATCAATATATTCTTTATGTGATTTCAGTTCTTCACAGATTAATGGCTACTCATACATTTAAAGTTCTGTTTATATACCATAGTCTAACTTTAATTAGTTCAGGTCACATCATCTGGATTATTGTAACACATTTTAACACTTCCACAGCATGCTGTGAGAGTCCACATTTCTCCCTTCTCACTGTTAACTTCCCATGCCTGATTCTGCTGTTTAGGTATTGTCTTTATTGATTCTCTCACACATTTTTCCTGCTGGTTGTACAGCTGTGAACATTTCTGGGCACTGCTGCAATGCTTAGAGATTTGGCTTCTCTGTCCTTCCTTCCTCTTTTTTTTTCCCATAGGTGCAAACCTTTTGAATAAAGTTATTTCTTTGGTATCGTCTCTGCCATAGTACTTTCTGTCTGCAGATCTGGACATATTATAAACATCAATTTCAACCAACTCTGTGATTCAAATGGGAAATAGAGTTTTGCAGAAAAGTTACCCTCCCAGTACACTGAAATAACACTCTTTTTTTTTTTTCTCTTCAACTCATTGTTTTAATGTGCCCATTAAAGCAAACTTCTGCCGTCTCAGATGTTTTGCACCTGTGATAGTGTACCTGCTGAAAGACAGTCAGGATTCAGATGTGAATGCTCGCAAACTGTTTCCACAAGTAACTGTTTCTGACCTGGATTTGAGTCACAGCTCTTAGTAACACATAGCACAAATTTTGTCTTCAATTCATGTATTTAACAGAATGAAGTGGAGTTGGATGGAAAGTGGGTAGCCTCTGGGAGAACTTGATTAAGAGAGAAAAGCATAATCAAAATATATTGTGTGAAATATGAAAGAAAATTAAGTGAACTATACAGAAGACTCAGATGTACTGGGAATAAGTGCACATCAAACAACACTTCTCTTTAGTATTTTTTAAGCACACAAAATATTAATATTGTTTTGTTAATTCTTCTGCATAAATAACACACACATACATATATATGTAACGTATAATGTCGGTGTTCTTTGTTTTCATCACAGTGACAAAATGCAAGATGAAAAGTTTATTTCAGCTTATGATTTCAGAAAAATCAATCAGTTGTTATTAATCAAATCAGGTTGGGATTGATGCTACAATAGGACACAGGGCTTAGTAGGTCCCCAGACTAGCATAACTTATTCCATCATGAAAGTACTATTCAGACCATGTAGCTCAGCACATAGACTGTACCATTTGTGAAAATGAAAAACAAAACCTAATTCACCAAGATCTATAATTCTGGGAAATTCTCTAAATATACTAACCTTACATTTTGGCTTCTGTATTTCTGCTTCTGGCTAACTGTTTAGTTCACTGAAGTGGGTCTACCCAGGACATGTTTTTGAATCTAAAATGTTCAACCTAAGAAAGGCTTGGGGCTACATTTGGAACACTAATACTCCTAATTTTCATCAAGATCATAAAGACTTTCTATTGGTTTAAAACCAGATATGAGCTGTCTTCTCTGGTGGATACCCCACAAGAATGCAAACCAACTATGGATCAGAGATGGTTGGGAGAAGAAAGCTGATTTACCCTTTGGTTGGCAGAATAAAAAAGGGGGAACGGGTTGGAACAGACCTGAGGACAAGACACTTCCTTCTAGGATACACTGCATGCATTCTCTTTCCTCTATCTTAACAATACCCACCAAATGTCTATCACCTCTCTTAATAGGTTGTCAGATTAGGAATTCATTATTGAGTCAGTACATAAACTAACTTAATCTCTTTAACATCTACGACACGTGCTTTTCCTTTCTCCATCACCTGATGAGCAAACATTCAAAACATGGCTTTGGGGAGATATTTGGATCCCACTCCTACAATTGTCCCCAGATCTTTATCCCCTTCGTACAAAGGAAACGTGGTCTCTATGCCCCCTATTTCAAATTCAAAATAATTTATTCTCCCATAAAGAAAACATGAGCACAACCTTTACTCCCACCTTCTCCCTTCTCCCCTGTCCCCCAAATACACTCTTTCTTTCTTTTCCTATAAAAAAAAGAGCAGAGCCTCAAGAGCCAACAACCAAAGCAAAGCAAAACAAAATACAAGACAAGGCAAAAGCCCTCACACCCAGGCTAGACAAGGCAAGCTAACAGGAAGAACAGAGTCCCAAGGAGAGTCAGAGTCAAAGATACATCTGTCTCCACAGTTAAGGTTCCTGGTTTGTGCTCAAAATATTCTTAGATGTAGGGTCTTCCACTGAATTGTGATCTACTTATTACGAGCTAAATTTTTATAGTAAACTGTTTCCCCCTCTTTCAGCAGCTAACAATTTCCAGTAACTCCAAGGCTAAGGTTGGTATTGCTTGAGATTTTCATTCACTTGTACTATAACATTGGGCGAACTTGCCTTACACATGGGCACCAATCTGGTGGTTAATAGTTTTCACTCTGATTGGTAACTTAGGTGGCCACTACTATGTACATTTATTTCCATGACCACTTGCAGTGAATTCCTTGCCCTCAGAGGCTTAATGTTTCAAATTATGCACATCTTCAAATGTAATCTCCAGCCATGCCACCCTCCAGACATTCACTCACCTGTAGAAGATGTTCTATGCATTTACATTCTCATGAACCTGGGAGTACTACAGTGTTCTTTTTTCTGTACTCCTTAATTTTTTAATCTTGGTTTTGTCCCACAGAACATTGTTCTTTAGGCTCTATCTCCTTCTTGCAGTGTTCCTGATGTCACAGTGCTTGAGAAAGCAAATATATACCTTCTGGACCTCAACAGTGGAAACAAGAAAAGTGATAAAATGTCTATAGTTTCAAATTATCCAAGCTTAACAACCATTGAAACCCTCATAAATCAAAGAAACAACACAACAAATAAGATAACGTAAGAATATTTTACGTTATAAAATATTGACAAAATAAAAACTGATACTAAATCGTTAAATGAGCCACACAACTGATGGGATCCAGAGAAACCCTGATAGTGTTTAACAACGTCAATTCCTTGGGTCTGGGTCTTGCCGAGGATTATACCTAAGGCAAAGTTCAACTTAACTTGATAGAAACAGGTAGAAAGACAAGTGTACTCATTTCTTTAAATTTTACAATGAGGCAAGATAAGACCTAGAAAGCATGCTGTTTCCCTACTAGAGAACAAAGTTCTTAACAGCACAGTTTGAAAGAAAAATAAATAAATAAACCAGAATCAAACATACCTACACACTTCCTTTAATATCTGCCCCAGGAATGCACTATCTTAACTTCCACTTCTATGATAAGTAAGGACTTTAATATGTAGTTCTGGTTTCAGACAAAAGCACTAGAGACAGAATATAGGTTTGTTCATCAGTCTCATGAGCTTGGAGATAATAAAAGTATTATCATTATTGTCTTTCAGCCCACAGGACCAGAACTATATATTAAAGTTTAAAACAAAAGTATTTAAAATTGATATTTCTGCATCTGTGTTTTTCTTTTTTAATTTTTCTTTTTATTGGATATTTTAATTTACATTTAAAACATTATGACATTTCTAGGTCACCACTCCAGAAACCCACTTTCCCATCACCCATCCTCTGGCTGCTATGAGGTTGCTCCCCAACCATCCACCCCCTCCCAAATTCCCACCTTGGCATTCCCTTACACTGGGGCATCGAACCTCAAGGGCTGCTGCTCCCACAGATATACAACAGGGCCATCTCTGCCACATATGCAGCTTGAGCCATGGGTCCCTCCATGTGGTTGGTGGTCCAGCCCCTGAGGCTCTGGGGGTGGCTGTCCAGTTGACATTGTTGCTCCCCCCCCATGGGGCTACAAACACCTGCAGCTCCTTCAATCCCTTCTCCAACTCCTCTATCAGGGACCTTGTGCTCAGTCCAATGGTTGGCTGTGAGCATCCACCTCTGTATTTGCCAAGCTCAGGCAGAAGCTCTCAGTAGACAGCCATGTCAGGCTCCTATCAGCAAGCACATCCTGGCTTCCAAAAGAGCTTCCTATTTTGGTAACTGTATATAGGATGATGGCCTTTCCTTCACTCTCTGCTCCACATTTTGCCTCCATATTTCCTCCTGTATTTTGTTTCCCCTTCTAAGAACCACTGAAGCATCAACACTTTCGTCTTATTTCTACTTGAGTTTCATTTGATCTGTGAATTGGATCTTGGGTATTCCGAACTTTTGGGCTAATATACACTTATCATTGAGTGCATACCATGTGTGTTCTTTTGTGATTGGGTTACCTCACTCAGGATGATATTTTCATGTTCCATCCATTTGCCTAATAATTTCTTGAAGTCATTGTTTTTAATAGCTGAGTAGTATTCCATACATAAATGTACCATGTTTTCTGTATCCATTCCTCTGTTGAGGGACATCTGGGTTGTTTCCAGCTTCTGGCTATTATAAATATGACTGCTATGAACATAATGGAACATGTGTCCTTATTACATGTTGGAACATCTTCTGGGTATATGCCCAAGAGTGGTATTGCTGAGTCCTCAGGTAGTACTATGTCCAGTTATCTGAGAAACCACCAGACTGATTTCCAGAGGGGTTGTACCAGCTTGTGATCTCACCAAAAATGGAGGAGTGTTCCTCTTTCTCCACGTCCTTACCAGCATTTGCTGCCACCTGAATTTTCGATCTTAGCCATTCTGACTGGTGTGAGGTGGAATCTCAGAGTCATTTCCCTGATGACTAAAGATACTGAATGTTTCTTTATGTGCTTCTTGGCCATTTGAGTTAACTCAGTTGAGAATTCTCTGTTTAGCTCTCTTTCCCATTTTGAATAGGGTTATTTGGTTCTCTAGAGTCTAAATTCTTGAGTTGTTTGTATATATTGGGTATTAGCCCCTCTATTGGGTGTAGGATTGGTAAAGATCTTTTCCCAATCTCTTGGTTGTCTTTTTAGCCTACTGACAGTGACCCTTGCCTTACAGAAACTTTGCAACTTTATGAGGTCTCATTTGTCAGTTTTTAACCTTAGAGCATAAGCTATTGGTGTTCTGTTCAAGAACTTTTCCCCTGTGCCCATGTGTTTGAGGCTTTTCCCCACTTTATCTTCTACTAGATTCAGTGTATCCCTTCATGTTTAAAGTCTTAGAAAGATCAGAAATTCAAGGCCATACCTAATCATAATAAAAGCAGTATACAGCAAACCAGTAGCCAATATTAAACTAAATGGAGAGAAACTTGAAGTAACAGCAATAAAATCAGGGACTACACAAGGCTGCCAACTCTTTCTCTATCTATTCAATATAGTATTTGAAATTCTAGCTATAGCAATTAGACAACAAAAGGAAGGCAAAAGGTACAAATTGGAAAAGAAGACATCTAAATATCACTGTTTGCAGATGATGTTATAGTGACCCCAAAAATTCCACCAGAGAACTTCTACAGCTGATAAAGAACTTCAGCAAAGTGGCTCAATATAAAGTTAACTTAAACAAATCAGTAGCCTTCCTATACGCAAAGGGTAAACAGGCTGAGAAAGAAATTAGGGAAATGACATTCATCATAATAATTTCAAACAATATAAAATATCTTGGCTTGACTCTAAGCAAGTGAAAGATCTGTATGATAAGAACTTTAAGACTCTGAAGAAAGAAATCAAAGATCTCAGAAGATGGAAAGATCTCCCATGTTCAAGGATTGATAAGATTAATATACTAAACATGGCCATCTTGTTGAAAACAGTCTACATATTCAATGTAATCCCCCTCAAAATTCCAACTCAATTGTTCATAGAGTGAGAAAGAGCAATTCTCAAATTAATTTGAAATAACAAAAACCAGGACAGCAAACATTATTCTTAACAATACAAGAACATCGTGGGGAATCATCATCCCTGAACTCAAGCTGTGCTACAGAGCAATAGTGATAATAACTGCATGTTTTTGGTACAGTGATAGGCAAGTGAATTAATGGAAGAGAATTGAAGACCCAGAAATGAACTCTCATGCCTGTAGCCACTTGATCTTTGACAAAGGATTTAAAACCATCCAGTAGAAAAAAGACAGCATTTTCAACAAATGATGCTGGATCAACTGGCAGTCAACATGTAGAAGAATGCAAATTAATCCATTTTTATCTCCCTGTACAAAGCTTAAGTCCAAGTGGATCAAGGAACTCCACATCAAAAACCAGATGCATCTGTATTTTTCATCAGGATTATTTTTATTTTATTTTCGTGTAGCTGTCGACTGAAATTATTTTTCGTTTGCTCTTAGTAATTCATAATTTCCTATCTTCAGCCTTTTGAAATAGTGATTTTATGGTATTCCTGGCACAGGCCTTTTGAAACAAAATTATTCGTGTGTGTCTATAAGTGTTGAAGTAGATTGAAATATTGAGGACACATGACTAAATCAATCTGTCCTTCCTTATCAAATAATTATATTACACATGTAACAATACAATTTGTTCTAAGGATATTAGTTCACTTTTACGATATAAATATTAGTAAAAATGTGCCTCAAAGTATTTGAATAGAAATAACTATTTTTATCACAGTTTTATCACACAGTTTTACCTGAATCATGTCAAACAATCTCAAATGATGTTCTCTTTGAAAATTAAGATTTTAAAGGTAGTTTTCTTACTGTGTCAAAGATAACAAAGCAGCAATCTTAGTAGCAAAATTTTGAAAGTTACTTTTTCACTGGAATGAAGTTCAGACAGGGACTGTGTTCCTCAATATTGAAATGGGATTCCTAGAAAGAGATAAAGAAAGAAGATATAATGGGTGTTACAATTATTAGAATAATCAATAAAACTTTTATTAATTATTAGTATAGGGACAGAAATTTAGAAAGTTGTAAGAGGACTGGCAGGCCTCACTGATGAAGAGGTGGCTCCCTCCACATAAATGCCTGGACTATGCAGCCATGGAGACAATTTCCACATGAGTGATGCAGACAATGACAGCCAATCAGGAACTTCCACTTGAAAGACATGCTTGCTCGGGTCCAATGGAACACTGGTAGAGGGTATAAAGGGCACTCCCTAAGAATTGTTGCCACATTTTCACCTGCTCCTGGAGTCTGTGTCTTTGATTCTGTGCCCTCTCACCATTGCCACCAAGGGGGATGCCAGGCAGGATGAAGGACTTGTGCAACAGAAAGTCACCAATCTTCTATAATAAATGACTGAGAATATTAATGCAAAGTTTTATAGAAAAATTAAACACATTTATATCGTTTGAAGTCATAACTTGGAGTTTTCTCTGAGACTGAAATTTAAACAGCAGATTTTTCCCCCACACAACAAAGTATTTTAAATAAACTTTAGAAGATTTTATTTAAGGAACAGCTTCATTTTCTTTTGTTTATTTTTAAGCTCTTTTTATTAAAACAGAAACATTATACAGATAAATGGATTTACACTGTAGTATTAAAATATGAACTAATATGTGGTTATCAAATTAGTCTATGTTTTGCTATTATTTTTGTTTCTTTATGAAAACAATTTTTTTCTTATCTATTACATCCTGATTACAGATTCTTCTCCATCTACTCCTTTAGTGCCTCCTCACTGCCCCGCCCCATGGAACCACACCCTTTCTGCTTCTCACAAGAGAAGACTGGGCTTATAAGAGTTACCAATCAAACAGTGAAAGAAAGTATATTAAATGAAGAAAAACAGTTATATTGAAGTTATGCATAGAGATTCAACAAGAGGAAAAGAGTCCCAAGAGCAGGCACAAGAGTCTGAGACCCACTGGTTCTCACTTTCAGGGATCCAACACTAAGTTAATAGCTGTAATATACGTGTAGAGAACCTCTTGTAGACCCCATGCTTGCTGCATCAGTCCCAGAGCTCAAAAGTACCATCCTTGCTCAGCTGATTCGTAAGACGTTGTTTTCCTGGTGTCCTCTATCTCCTTTATCTCTTACCATTTTTCCACCTCCTCCTCTGCGATTTTCTGAAATTAGGATGTATTTAATAGAAACCTCCAAATCAGACTCTTTTTCATCAAAATATATGGTTGTAAAATCTGGTTGTGGTTTTCTGCATCTGTTCACATGTACAGCTAGAGGAAGCCTTGCTTATGATGACTATAAAGGGCACTAATCTAGGAGTATAGCAGATTATCTTTAAGAGTTATATATTTGATAAACTACTTTTGCTTTTAGACTTGTAATGCTTTGTTTTTCCTTATGTTAATAGACTAGCTAGTGTCTTGGTTCTTAGTTATGAGAGCAGTATTTAGTATTATTCCTTCTCATAGATTTGCCCTTAGATAAAATCAGACATTAACTATTCCCACAAGTTCTGAGCCACTACTGAACAAGCATAATTTTTAGGCAGGACAGATGATTACAAGGAATTCTCCTTAGGACCACTTGTATCGATTTCAGATACTTTCTCCTGTACTAGGGATCTATACCACCCCCACATGTCCTTGGATTCTATCCATCTATCCCAGTACTCTCTCATCTACCTTATCTCCCTGGCATCTGATTCCTTTTCTCTCTCCCACAGCCCCACTCTGATCATAAAATTTGTTCTATTTCTTCATTCGAATAAGGTCCCTGTGATTTCCCCCTAGATCTCTCCTCATTGGCTAAGCACTCTGGAAATATTTTGGCTTGTCAATAATGTATTTAATGGCTAATTTCCCTTATCAGTGAATGTATACCAGATTTATTTTTCTGAGTCTGAGTTACCTTGCTGACAGAATGATATATTCCATTTGTATCCATTTGTTTGTAGGTTTCATACTGTCATTTTTTATCATCCAAGTTATACTCCATTGTGTAAATATATCACATTTTATTTATCATTTTCTGATTGAGGGATATCTAGGTTGTTTCCAGTTTCTGACTATACTGAATGAAGCCACAATAAAGATGATTTAAAGGAAGTGACCTAATGCATGTATGTATGTATGTATGTATGTATGTATTCACTAAGAAGTAGATATTAGCAAATAAATAAATAAATAAATAAATAAATAAATAAATAAATAAAGTACAGAATATCTAGGATGCAATCCATAGAACTCAAAAGGTTAGCAAGCCAAAGACCCTAAGTGAGGATGCCTCAATCCCACTTGAGAGCGAGAAGAAACCAATCACAGGAAGGACAAAGGAGGGAAGGACCTGGGTGGGAAAAGAGACAGGGAAGGAAAGAGAGGAACATGATGAGGTATTTGGTGTGGGAACAGGGCTGAGGCCCTGAGGGCCAGAAGAAAAATGGAAATAAGCAACCTCAGGAGGTAGGAGGTAGGGGGACCCTCCAGAATATTCCAGACACCTGGGAGGTGGGAGAATCTTGGGACTCAAAGTGTGGGACCTCAGATGAAATGCCTTACAGTGGAGAGAGGGAACTTGTAGAGCCCACCTCCAGCAGAAAGACAGGGCATTAACTACAGAGATGGGGTTGCCATTCTGCAGTCAAAACTCAGACACAGAGTTGCTCCTGTCTAAAAGAACTGCAGGGACAAAACCGAAGAAACTGAGGAAAACGAGGTGGAACAATACGCCCAAATGGGCAACCAGATCAAGGGGAGTCCCCAAGGCCTGACACTATTAATGAGGCTATGGAGTGCTCACAAAAAGGGATCTAATCTGACTGCCCTCCAAAACACCCAACAAGCAGCTGAGTCAGATGCAGATATTTACACTCAACCAATGGACAGAGCTGCTGACCTCTGTGGCTGAATCAGGGAAAAGCTGGAAGAATCTGAGGAGGAGGGCGACCCTGTATGACGATCCATCCGCAGTTTCAATTTACTTGGATCTCCGAGATCTCTCAGACACTGGACCACCAACCAGGCAGTGTACAACAGCTGATATGAGTGTCCCAACATATATACAGCAGAGGACTGTCGGATCTGGACTCAGAGAAGATGCTCATAACACTCAAGAGACTGAAGGCCCCAGGGAATGGCAAGGTCTGATGGGATGGGGGTTGCAGGGTGGGGACATACTCGTGGAGAAGTGGGGAGGAGGTATGGTAGGCCAGGAGGGGGAAACAATCTGGACTGTAAAAAATTAAACAAAATTTAAAAATATTTAAAAATTTAAAAAAAAAAAAAAAAAAGCAAGTATCCTGGAAGGATGAACGTTCTTTTGGCGTTATGACCAAGAGTAGTGTAGTTGGGTCTAGAGGTAGCTTGATTCCCCATTTTCTAAGGAAACACCATATTAATTTCCTTAGTGGCTATGTAACCTTGCACTCCTACCAGCAAAAATAGAAAAGAGATTTCCTTCCTCCACATCCTAGTCTTCATGAGCTGTCACTTATGTTATTGATTTTATCAACTCTGGCAGGTATCATTGGAATTTCAAAGTAGGTATGATTTGCATTTTTCTGAAAGCTAAGAACATAGTACATTTCTTTGTTTCTCAGCTATTTAAGATTCCTCTATTGAGAATGTGTACATTTCACAGCCTTAACGTGCTCGACATTTTTAAGATGGATTTTTGGAGGGTTTTTTTGTTTGTTTTGGTTTTGGGGTTTATTTTTTAATCTAATTTCTTGAGTTCTTTATAGAACTTGGACATTAGTCCTCTGTTATATGTGAATTTGGTAAAAGTATTTTCCCCATTCTGCAGGCTGCAGCATTGTCCCTATAGAGGGTATCCTTTACTTTACAGAAGCTTTTCAGTTTTATGAAGTCCCATTTATTAATGTTTGTTCTTAGTGAATGTACTATTTATTGTCTGCAGTGTCAATGCATTCAAAACTATCTTAGTCAGTGTTTTTACTTTTGCCCAGACATAATGACAAAGAATCAAGTTGTGGAGAAGAGGATTTATTCAGCTTGCACTTCCACATTGCTGTTCATCACCAAAGGAAGTCAGGACTGGAATTCAAACATGTCAAGGAGCTGATGCAGAGGCCATGGAGGGATGATGCTTCCAGGATTGCTTTCCTTGGTTTTTTTCAGCTTGCTTTCTTATACAACCCAATACTACCAGCCCATGGATGGCTCCACCCACAATGGGCCGTTCCATCCTTGATCACTAATTGAGAAAATGCCTTACAGCTTGATCTCATGGAGGGATTTCCTCAACTGAAGCTCCTTTCTCTGTAATAACCCCACCTTGTGTCAAGTAGACACACAAAACCAGGCAGTATAAAAATTATCCTCTTCTTTCTTTTTTATTAGGTTCAGTATATATGGCTTAGTGTTGAGGTCTTTGTTCGATTTTGACTTGTGTTTTGTACATGGTGATAAATATGAGTTTATTTCTATTCTTCTACATACAGTCATCCAGTTTGACTTGGACTAGATGTAGAAAATGCTGTCTTTCATCAGTGTTTATTTCTGGCTTCTTAAAGAAAAAAAAAAACCCTCAATGTCAATAGTTGTATGGATTTATATCTTTTGTTTATGTTGTTGTTGTTAATCCTTGGTGGTATGATAAAATGGAACTATTACATTTTTTCGTATTTGTTGGACCTTGATTTTTGTGTTAATATATGATCATTTTTTGAGAAAATTCCATGAGGTACAGAATAGAATGTATATTATTTTCTGTTTGGGTAAAATATTCTATAAATATCTGTTAGGGCCATTTGGTTTATAACATCTCTTAGTTCTAATATTTCTTTGTTTCATTTTCTCTGGATAACCTTTATATTTAATTGAAATGTCATCTTGTCATCTTGATGGATTTTTCTTTAATGGCTACGTTGTGTCCTTCTTTATTTCTTCTGATAGTGTTGGTTTGAAGTCTACCATGTGAGATAGTAAAATGGCTACAACATCTTTTAGGTCTATTGGTTTGGATTATCTTTTTCCAGACCATTATCCTGAGATAGTGTCTAACTTTGATGTTAAGGGTTTTTGGTTGTTTTTATTTTGGTAGGTTTTGGTTTGTTTTGGTTTGATTGTCTTGTTTTGTTCTGTTATATTAATTTGAGCATTTTTGTTATAAAATTGAAACCATTGATATTGAGATATCCCAATGACCAATGATTGTTGATTATTGTTGATTTTGTTGGTAGGAGGTTTGTATGTGTGTATGTGTATATGTGTGTGTGTGTGTGTCTGTTGCTTATATCTGTGTTTTTGTGTGTGTTCTTTTTATTACTTTGATATTGTGTATTTATCTATCCCATATGTTTTCATGTATAGAGAACATCTTTGGGTTAGTTTACCTTTTAGCACCCTTTGAAGGGCTGCTATTATATAGATAATGTTTAAATCATGGAATATATTGTATTTTCTTTATCTATGGTGATTAAAATTTGATGGTGTATAGTAGTCTGGACTGTAATCTTTTTTTTTTTTTTTTTTTTTTTTGAGACAGGGTTTCTCTGTATAGCCCTGGCTGTCCTGGAACTCACTTTGTAGACCAGGCTGGCCTTGAAAACAGAAATCTGCCTGCCTCTGCCTCCCGAGTGCTAGGATCAAAGGCATGTGCCACCATGCCCGACTTGGACTGTAATCTTTTATCCATTAGTGTCTGACTCATATTTGTTACACCCTTTCTGGCTTTTAGAGTCTTTATTAAGAAGTCAGCAGTAAATTTATGGGTATTTTTAACATTTGTTCCTTGTTCTGTATATTTAGTCATATGATTACTATGTGGCAACTTTTAACATTCATTACTTGTTCTATACTTTCAGTGCTTTGTTTTCTGTGTGGCAATAGAACTTCATTTTCTGATCCAGTCTATTTGATGTTCTATATGCTTCTTGTACTTCTATAGCCAAGTTTTTCATTGTTAGAAAAATTTTCATCTATGATTTTTTTTTTTAAAGAATACTCTCTGGGAATTTGATCTGTGATTCTTCTCCTTCCTATATCTCTATTATTAGCTTTTGTCCTTTCATAGTATATCAGATTTCATGGATGATTTGTGTTTTGGGGGTCAGGAGTGTTTTTTATGTTTAACCTTTTTTTGTGACTGGCATATTCATTTCTTCTATTGTATTTCCAATGTCCAAGAGTCACTATTACATCACTTGTATTCTGCTAATGAAGCTTGCCTCTGGAGTTTCTGTTCAAGTTACTAATTTTTTTTCATTTCCATCATTTCCCCAATTTTAGTTTTCTTTATTTACTCTATTTCCAATCTCAAGTCTTGAACAGGTATTTTCCTTTTGTTTTGTTTTTGTTTTATTTTGTTTTGGTTTGTTCTCTGTTTTGTTTTAGTTTTTTTTTTTTGTATCTTTTTGGTTGTTGTTTATTTTTTAGGGTTTTGGGGAGGCATACTGTGTTTTCCTGGATTTCCTTAAAAATATTATTTTTCCATTAGGACCTCTATCATATTTATAGAAACTGTGTTAGGCCTTTTTCTTATACTTTAGCTATTTTAGAATATTTAGAGCCTGTTGTAAATTATCTGTCTCGTAATAGAAACACATCTTCCTTGCTGTGGTTGGTTGTGTTTTATGCTAGCATCTCAACATCTGAGTTTGGGATGATTAAAGTTCTAGGTGCTGATTTCTTTGCTGGGTTTATGTTTTATTCTGTGATTTCGATTTCTTCTCTGGCTTATCAGAGGGTGTGCTAGCTTTGTTTTGTCTGTCTTCCTGACCTGCTCAGCTCCTGTTCACAGTGAATGTATTGGTTTTGGAGGCCATGTAATTGAAATGAGTTAGGGGAAGGAAGGTCAAGGAAGTATTTGTGATTCTTGGGTGGCTGGGTCATAAAGGAATGGAAGACCACATCAGGTTTTCAGCTACGTATCTGAATAATAGGCTTGGGGCGGTGGGAAGGGGGGATTGCACTTCAGGAGCAGTATAAAAGATGTGGGTCTGCCAGCAGCTTACTTGATGCTCTCGTTAGCATAGAGTGCTTGCTGGAGTTTATTCTAGGATACAACAATAATATGGGGAAGAGAAGTTAGGGGGATAGTCCATGGGGGTGCAGAGGGGATGTGGGCATAGGGTAGAGAAGGATGTATCTGGTTTTCTGTTGCAGCATCAGGGGCAAGACTACAGGATTGGTCTGTACAAACAGAGAGAGAAGAAGGTCTGTGGGTATCCTGCTTGGTATTCTAGCATGCAATGGTGGGAGATGGTTTAGGAGGAAGTGTCTGATGGAGTTAGAGGCTATGATTAAGCAATGAGGAGGACAAGGGTAGTTACGAGGGGAGGGTCTGTAGTAGCCACGGAGATGTGGGCAGGGAGAGGGAAGGCTGTAGCTTTATTGAAGAGACTGTAAGGTTGGGTCTGGGAGAAAAGATAAGAGGTTTTTTTTATTTTTTCTTTCTATTATTTCCTACTTTCATATTTAACAAGGGAATATCCTCCAATGGAATGTTTAGTTTACCAAAACGAGATTTAATAAATAGGTGTCTTTATTTGCAACAACTTTTATGTGTAGCTAATGGTAGGTAGTATCCAAACCTATGATTTTGGCTCCAAATCATTGTGAATTTAGTACCCTCAAAGCCTATAACCATGATTCCAGAAGGTCAAACATGCTTTTCAACATTCATAGACAAGAACTGATATCAATACCCTCAAATTTCTGCCTATTTAATCCTGTGTTATACTTATAGATGCATATTTTATTCTTTCCTTTAAGTCATCTACAAGCTTAGCATAAATCAGAAGGGATGCATAGGAATGAAATGACTAGTCAAAAATTTCTCAGTTTGAGTTTAAGGAAAAAATTGCAGTTTTTGTTGACATAAGCTGTATTTCATATACTTGACGCCTAATTGAATATCCCCATACAAATTACTCCCCCTACAAAGCTGCCAACACAGTAAGTGAATTCTCTAAAATAAAATAAAAGTTGATATTTGGCAATAGGTCACTTCATAAGGAAAGCAGAAAGTACCTTTGAACAATTTCTTATCTAAATATCTCAAAACAAAACCAAACCAAACAAGAGAGCCAATATTTTGGGAGAACTAAATATGTAAAAAGTAGTTGAGGAAGAACAGAGTACCATTCCCAACTACATTCCCCTTAGAGGGATGCGAGAATTACCTCGTACACTTATGAGATCAGCACAAGCCAGAGTGCACTGCTGATCATGTGGACATTCTGTATAATTTTTCTTTGTTTTTTAATGAAAACCTTTATGATTTCTTTTCATGGGCAAATCTTCTAAAATCCTCTTATGCATATGAGTATTAATGTGTTTCACTGCAGTTACAGTTTATTGGATTTTGCTTAAGGAATCCCTAAAACCTTGAGATGTTGCATTGCTATAATTCTTTTTTAAATATAAAGTGTTTAATTTTATGTTTATGTCCATAATAACCATAAAGTTTATTTTTGGTAAGAGTACAAAGCTAATTTAATTTTACTTTCTCATATGTATAGCTGTGCACCTGCCGTGCTTAGCTTCTCTGTTTGATACTTAATTTCTTCACTGGATTCTACTCACAATGCCTCCCTGTCCTGGCTGGTTTTGTGTTTTAACTTGACACAAGCTGGAGTTATCACAGAGAAAGGAGCCTCCCTTGAGGAAATGCCTCCATGAGATCCAGCTGTAAGGCATTATCTCAATTAGTAATCAAGGGTAGAAGGGCCCAGCCCATTGTGGGTGGTGCCATCCCTGGGCTGGTACTCCTGAGTTCTAAAAAAAAGCAAGCTGAGTAAGCCTTGGGTAGCAAGCCAGTAAGCAGCATCTTTCCATGGCCTCTGTACCAGCTCCTGCCTCCAAGTCCCTTCCCTGTGTGAGTTCCTGTCCTGACTTCCTCTGGTGATGAACAGCAGTGTGGAATTATAAAGGGAAGAATAAACTCTTTCCTTCCAGCTTGCTTCTAGGTCATAATGTGTGTGTGTTTTTATGTGTTTGTGTGTGTTTTCAAGTTTCTTATGAAATTATGCTTATAAGATCTTTCCAATTCTATCTTGAATGTGGGCAATTAGAGATACAAACTTGCCTATTTAAAAAAAGAAAAAGAAAAAGAAAAAAGAAAAGAAAAACAACTTACTTATTATCCTAATCTCAGCTTCCCCTCTCCCTCTGTGCAGTTCCTCCCTTTCCCCTCCTCTCCCCCATTTCACTTTCCCTTTCTCCTCAGAGAAGGTCAGACCTCCCATGACTCTAACCCATCATGCCAGATCAAATTTCAGTAGGACTAGGCACATCACCAACTAAGTCTAAAGAAGGCAATGAGGTTAGGAGAAAGGGTCCAAAGTCAGGAAACAGATTAAGAGTCAGCCCCTCTCCAGGTGTTAGAGGTCTCACATGAAGTGTAAACTGCAGATACGATGAACATGACTAGGGTTAATTGATTCTGTAAGTTTTCTTGTGGTGTTCTTGAGCCCTCTGTCTGCTTCAATACTTCCCCTTTACGACAAAATTCCCCTTCTGCCTAAAGATTAGATGTGCTCCTGTTTCCATCAGCTACTGAGTATTGCCTCTTAGAGGACTGTTGCACTAGGTTCCCTTCTGCAAGTATAGGAGAATATTATTGATAGTGTCAAGGGTAGACTTTCATGGAATGAGTCTCAAGTTTGGCCAGTCATTGGTTGCCCAGCCCCTGACTTTCTACTCCATTTTTATCACTGCATAACCTGTACGTAGATCAAATTTGGGGTTGAAGGTTTCGTGCATTGGTTGGTGTCCCCATACCTCCACTGGATTTTCTGTTTGGTTTCAGGATGTGGCTGTTTTAGATTATATATGCCCTATTGCTTTGAGTCTTCTAGGTTCACCTTCTTTGGTTGCTGAGGGTTTTCCTTGTCCTGGGTTTCTAGATTGTCCCAGACATACATCCCCCCAATACCGATTCTTTCGCCCAGTTCTCTTTCCCTCTGTACACCTCACATTTAATGACTCCTGTTCCTCTTCTGGTTCTCCTCTTCAACCCACATCCCTCAATTCATCCAGACCCATGTCTAGTTTATTTCTTCTCAGTGAGATTCAAGAATCCTCCCTTATGTCCTTCTCGTTACTTAGCTTCTTTTGTTTTGTGTATTGTAGCGTCGGCAGCCTATAATCTATGGCTAATATCCACTTAGAAGTGAGAACATATCATGTATCTTTCTGGGTCTGGGTTACCTTACTCAGCTATCTTCCATTTGCCTGCAAATTTCATGATGTCCTTGTTTTAAGTAGCTGAGTAGTATTTCATTGTGTAAGTGCACTGCATTTTCTTTGTTTAATCTTCAGCTGAGGGATATCTAGATTATTTCCAGTTTATGGCTATTACAAATCTAGTTGCTATATGATCATAGCTGAGCAAATGTCCTTGTGGTATGGTAGAGCATCTTTTAGGTATATGCCCAGGAGTTGTTAAGCCGGATTTTGAGGTAGAACTAATCCCAATTTTCAGAGAAAGAACAAAATTGATTTTAAAGTGGTTGTCCATGTTTTCATTCACACCAGCATAGAATAGTGTTCCCCTTGTTTGACATCTTGAGTTTTTTTATCTTGGCCATTCTGAAGAGTGTAAGATAGTATCTCTGAGTTGTTTTGGTTTGCATTTTCATGACTAACAAGGTTGAATATTTCTTTCTTTCTTTTTTTATTTTAAACTTCCAGATTTTGTTCACCCCCTGGTTCACCCTCTGACTGTTCCACATCCCGTACCTCTTTCCTGTCCCCCTATCTCCATGAGGATGTCCCCACCACCAACCCTCACCCCACGAGACCTCTAATCTCCCTGGGCCCTCTAGTCTCTTGAGGGTTAGGTATATCTTCTCTGACTAAACCCAGACCCTACGGTCCTATATGTGTTGTGAGCCTCATATCAGCTGGTGTATGCTGCCTGGTTGGTGTTCCAGTATCTGAGAGATCTCCGAGGTCCAGGTTAATTGAGACTGCTGGTTGAACATTTCTTTAAGTATTTCTTGGCCATTAGCTATTCCTCTTTTGAGAAACTCTGTTTAGATTTGTATCCTGTTTTTAATTAGGTTATTTTGTTTATTGGTTTTGAATTTATGAGTTCTGCATGTTCTGGATATTAGCCTTTTGTCAGATATAGGGTTAGTGAAGATATTGTCTCATTCTGTAGGCTGTCATTTTGTCCTACTGGTGGTGTTCTTTACCTTACAGAAGCTTTGCAGTTTCATGAGGTCCTATTTATTAATAGTTAATCTTAGTGTCTGAGTAGTTGGTGCTCTGTTCAGAATGTTGTCTCCTGTGCCTACATATGCAAGGCTAGTCCCCACTTTCTCTTCTATCAGATATAGTATATTGAGATTTTTGTTGCTGTCCTTGATTTGAGATTTGAGCAGTGTGATGAATATCTAACTATTTGCATTCTTCTACATGATGACATCCAGTTAGACAAGCACCATTTGTTGATGACGCTTTCTTTTTTTCATGTATAGTTTTGGCTTCTTTCTCAAAACTCAACTGTTCATAGGTGTGTGTGTGTGTGTGTGTGTGTGTGTGTGTGTGTGTGTTTGCTTCTGGGTCTTCAATTCAAAAACATTGACCAACACATCTGTTTTTATGCAAATACAATTAGGTCTTTGTTACAACTGCTCTATACGTAATACAGCTTGAGATCAGGGATGGTGATACATTTTTCTGCAATGTGCCACTCAGCAGAGGCAAATACAGTCTACATGAGAACTCCCAGATGGTGGTACACAGATTAAGTAACTATGGAAGCTGTGATAGAGGCTCTGGTTCTCAAACTCCTGGGCACCCAGATGCTTCTGCTAGGCATGGAAAGGAGTTGAGAATGGTGGTTCCCATCCTCCTTTGTACCCAGATGCTGGGCTTCTCTAGAACTTGTGAACTAGAGCCCCCATCCCCCAATGAGCCCAGGATGGGGAATCAGCTTAACTCCCCAAGTGAGTGCCAAGAGTATGGAGGGGCTTCAATGGGAGACTTAGGAGAAGTTCTTTATGATAAAGCCCTCCCCACTCCATGTTCCTTGAAGAAGGAGACAGTCACTGCTTGTCCAAACTGCTTTATTCATGGAAGAAGAAGATGCATACATCTAACTCAGGGAAAATTAGAGAGTAAATACTTTTTGCAGGAAAGGATGCCCAGGTGTAGGAGCTACATAACAAAACAGGTTCAGCTACATTGCTAGCAAATGTGCTTCTGGTATTTCCTCTCTGAGCCAACTTAGAATCTGTCAGCTAGGATAGAGACAACTGAGGCTGGATCAGGTGATGGAGTGAGCAATTAGGAATAAAACTGTCTCATCTGTCTACTTGAGAACCAGTGTGATGCTGGGTAGGGGGTATAAAAGTTTGTCCAGTTCCTGCAATAAACAAGTCTGCTTTTTCTGCTTGTCCAACTCCCAGAGTTTGTGTCACTGACTCTGCATTCCTACCCTGACCTTAAGGGTCTTGGTTGGGTTCACAAGCAATACCCAGGAAGGGAAGGTCATCAGCTAAACACTTGTGGTGTATCTAGATACCCCATATGAATGAACATCTCCAGGTTCTGTTCTATGGATCAGTTGTTATGATCGTCTTAGTGGGATGTTGTGGTTTCATTCTCCAGGATGGAATCTGGTCGGGAGCTAGTTCAAACTCCTGCCATTCTCAATTATGAGTTTTATTAGGGTTCTGAATTTGCTGCAACCTTGTCTTCTGTCTTGTTTTATGAACCACTGCCCCACAGTGATAACTCCAGAAGTTCTTTTATTGTTCAGGATTGGTTTAGTTATCCTGGAATTTTTTTGTTTTTCAATATGAAGTTGAGTACTTTTCAAGTTCTGGAAAGAATTGTCCTGGAATTTTGATTGGAATTGCATTGACTCTGTAGATTGTGTGGGGTAAGATGTCCATTTTACTATGTTAATCCTACTGATAACGAGCATGAGTTTCTTTCCATCTTGTTATGTCTTCTGTAATTTCTTTCTTCAAAGATTGAGATTCTTATCATACAGTCCTCTTAAAAATACCCTTACTGTGTCTCATAAATCTGGGTGTGTTGTATTTCATTATCATTCCAATCTAAAATTGTTTACATTTCTTTCTTAATTTCTGTCTCAAACCAGTTATAATTTACTAGTGCATTGTTCAGTGTCTAATGTTGTTAATGTTTTCATTAATGCATAGCTACTATCCTTCATGGTTAAACAACACTCAAAGTGTTGTTTCAATTTTCTTATATCTGTTTAGACTTGCTTATTTTCCATGTGTATAGACAATTTTGGAAAGGTTCTATGAACTGTTGAGTATAAAGTGTATTCTTCTGCAGCAAATGGTCTGTAAATATCTATTTCATCCATTTGGTTTATTACATCCTTTATCTCCAATATTTCTCTGTTTAAATTTTGACTGGAATTCCAGTCTACTTGAGAAGTTGGGGTTTTAAAGTCTCCAATTTCACTGTATGAGTGTCAATGTTCGATTTAGCTATGGTTGTATGTTTTTCATGAAGTTGATGAGCTTGTGCTTTGTGTAAGTATGTTGAGAACTGCGGTGTCCTCTAGATGTAATTTTCCTTTGATGAGTTTCCATCTCTTCTAATTAGTTTTGACTTGAAGTCTATTTTGTTGGATATTAAAATGGCTACACCAACCAGCTTCTTGGGTTTATCTGCTTAGAATAGCTTTTCCTACATGTTTTCCCTGACATGATTATATCCTTGATGGCAGTGTGCACCTAATGGATATAACAGAATAATTTTATTCCTGTTTTAATAGCCATTCTGTTATTCTATGTCTTTTGTGGGGGGTTAAAAATACTGATTTTGAGAGTTATCTATGAACAGTTTTTTGATTCCCAATATTTCGTTGTAGTATGAGAACTTTTTATCACACCTGAATTTTAAAGCCTCAAATTATGGTGTGTGTGTGTGTGTGTGTGTGTGTGTGTGCGTGTATGTGATTTCTTGAGTGTTAGCATCCTCATGTTGATGGTTTTTATCTAGCACTTTTTATAGAGCTGTATATGTGTATAGATACTTCTTAAATTTGATTTTGCTGTGGAATGTTTATCTTTCTCTGTGTATCATATTTGATACAGTTGTGCTGTTTATAATAGTCTGTGCTAATATTTGTGGTCTTAACATTTTTACCTCTTTAGTGTCTCTTCTGATCTTTAATGCATCCTTTGAAATTCCAAATGTTATTCCATAAGTCTATTTTATATGTTGGTTGTTCTTTTTTTCTCGAAGCCTTTAATATCCTGTTGTTTTTCTTGTATGCTTAGTGCTTTTAAAAAAAAATTTTCTTATGCTAAGGTACCAGTAACTAAGTATCTAAGTGGGTCTAATCTTCAGTGCCTGAGTCTGTATTCCATCTCTTATATTCTGTTGACAGTAGTGCTTACCTCTGAGATTTCTGTTCCAATTCCCAAATTACTAATTTCCAGTTATACCTAAGTGTTTTCTTTAGTGATTCCATTTCCACTTTCATTTATTGAACTATTTTCTTCATTCCATTCCATTGTTTGTGTTTCATAGATTTCATTAATTAATTTATTTATCTTATTTAAGACTTTTGAACATATACATCATTGCTATTTTGAAGTCCTTGTCTTCTTTAACCATATTAAATTTCTCATGGCCTACTATGGAAGGGTTGTTGGACTCTAGAGGAGACATATTCCCATGTTTTTTTTTAATAATTGTGGTTTTATTCTTATATCCAGACATTTGGGTTTAGAATTATTATAATTCTAGGTGTTGATATATTGACTTGTCATTTTTGGGTGTATGCTCTAGTCTTTGGTTTATGTTGTCCTCTCTGAATTTTAGTAGAGTATTGTCGCTGTGTTCTGCCTAATAAGGAATACTTCTTAGACCTTGCTTGGTCTAGTCGCTATGATTTCATGAAGAATATATTTCTAGGTATTTGGAGCTGAAATGAATGATTGGGGAGATAGCTGAGAGGGTAAACAGAAAGTAGGACATTTGGATATTCAAAAAGTAATAACATAGTCCCTGGGGAATATATGGCACAGAGGAAAAATATAAAACAGCAGATATTCTGCTGAAAAGCTAGGGATCAGTCTGGAGTATTGGGAGACAGAAGGAGGAGTGAGAATGAGAGTTGACTGCTTGATTCTCTGACCCTTGAGGCTGGTGGTTTTCCACTGTTAGTATATTGATTGAAGCAAATAGATGGGCTGGGGAATGACACCTTCAGGAGAAAATATGTATAATTGCCTGGGACTGGGGACAGAGAGGGAGGAAAGATTCCAAGAAGTAGTTATTATGACGGATTAAAATTTTAAGACAACAGAGTTAAGGTTACTTACCTATATGATTCCCTAGCCAACGTGTGCCCAATTTTTCTTATTAAAATACCTTAGCAATATTTGTACTTTAAAATATGTATTTTTAAAAATATTTGTATACAGTGTTCATTCAACTACTTTTATTTACATATTTTATACATTATACAACTTGAACAATGGGTAGTCAAATATAGACAGCCAAAAATGAGATAATCATCTATCTATCTGTAAAATATTAATTCATATATTAACCATTAGAATAAACAAATACAAACACACAGAGAATTCAAAGCATCCCAGACAAAATTAATATTTCCTTGGCAGTTCTTTGAGCAATTTTTCAAGAGGATGACAGCTGGAGAACCCTGTTACTAAGGGTGCATCAACTATTTCCAGATAACTCTGAGCTTGGCCCAAAAGCTTGCCCTTTTCAGCAGAGCTTCCAATTCTCTCCCTAACCTTATTGGGAGAATGTCCCTGAGCAGAAATGCCTGACTTTATCTGAAAAATGAGCCTGTGTGGAGGCCAGCACTCAAGTCCCCTTGTAGCTTCCAACACATGATCATTACGTTCTGTGTTATAACTAATCAACCCTATTCACCTGTAACCTCTAAGAGGTCCTACCTAGTGCTGTCTCACTGAAGCTGTCTCTGGAGGGCCTTCCATTATACTCATGACTATCTGAATCCTTCACAACACTTTTGCTCCCTCTGCCCTCACATGCTAGTGGCCAACATCCCCAAAGGAGATGAAACACCCACAGATCCCACACTTTATATATTATTGGTGGGAACATGTTTTGCTATAACCACTTTGAAAGTCAGTATGGATTCCTAATTGATAAAATTAGCATTACCACATGAGGTGATTATAAATTCCTAGGCATATAATTGTGTTATAAAACAGTATAACAGGTATGACTTCATTCTCATTTTAACAGCTGCACTGTTCACAACACACAAACTGATGAAGGAGTAAAGCAAGTATGGTTTATACATAGAGACATTTTGTTTACAAATAAGAAAAAATAGTTTGACATGTGCAGGAAAACACATGCATTGCATCACAGTAAGTAGAATAAAGCCCAGAAGATATAGAAAGACAAGTATCACACATATTTTTCTTACATACAGAATCTAAGGTTTAAAGGGATTAAAGTATAAAGTGGAATATTTGGAAAGGAAAAGAATTCAAATGGAGATGTTGATAGGACTGAACAATAAAATGTTAGTAAAATCCAAGACTGAAAATCTTTTTATAAATAATGTATCTATTTAAGAATTATAGGCAAAATTACACATGAGAAATATCATGCATGTGTGTCTCTACTTTTAAAAAGTTTTCTTTCACAAATTCCAGGATCCCGAGAAGCTCTACCTAGCGGCTGATTCAGACAGTGAGAGACAGCCACTGAGAAATGGAGTGGATGTAGCTTGGGGACTCTTATGAAGAATAGAAGGAAGGACACTGGATCCAGAAGGGAATAGGAACTCCACGGGAAGACTAACAGAGTCAAGTAACCTGAACTCTTGGTGATCTGAGTCTGAACAACCTACCAAAGATCACACACAGGCTGGACATAGGCCACTTTGCAGATATACAGCAGGTGTGCAGCTTCATCGTCATGTAGGTCCCAAAGGCCTAGAACAGTGATTATCCCAGAAGATGATTCATGTATGTGAGATGTTTTAGCTGGACTGCCTTATCTGGGCACCTAGACCCACAGAGACTTGATGTGCCAGGGTAACATGATATCCTGGGGAATCAAAGGAGAAGGGGAGGGTAGCATAGTGAAAGGATGTGCAAAAAGGTGACTGGGATCGGGGCAGTGAGCTAGATATAAGACATTAGACAAAAATTAAATTAAATTTAAAAGTACCAAAAAATAAAAATAAGAACCAAACCCCAGGATCAAATGTAGTATGCATATAGGTTCATTACCATATTTCTCAGACTCTGTATACATATGCATGCTTTATATATCTTCAATATATTATTGGAAATCTCATTACACATGATATTATATTTAACATGCAATAGTAGTATGTCATGAAGGATTCTTTGTGAGTAGAGGGAGGATATATCATGAACATGTGTTATAGTTCCCTTTTGCAAATGTAAAATACATATGAAGTTTGACAGGTCTTCTACTTCAAAATAATAAAATTGTTTGGGTTTTACCATGTACCTTGGCAAATGCTAAAAATTTCATGGTGTAAGGGCCCTAAAATTACTGAAGGAAGACCTCAGATTCAGATAGTATGCAAAAGCAAAGAACATTTATTCTGCAGAAACAACCAGAATGCTGGGTCAACCATTCTCTGAAATGGCAACCTTGGCACACCTTATAGGCAACTGAGGAAAATCTCTAAAAGGATTAGTCAATCTAAAGGGTCATAAGTGGTCAGTACTCTGTAGTCTTATGTCATTAGCATTGATCCATGTGATGAAATAGGGCTGCCCAACACAGAGGACCCATTCTGAGATAAAGATAGTTCTCCATTTTTGTGGGTATCCCCAGGCTGTTCTTTGGGAAGGGGTTTTGTAATCTTCTGGATTTTTATGGTCTGTTCCTAGAGCTGGTGTCTAATGGAGACAAATGCAGATCTTAAATGGAGACGAATGGGGTATATGTTGCCCTTTCAATAGGCTGATTCAAAATTTCTCTTGATGGAAAAATCTATTCATTTCAACATAATCTAAATGTGAGAACAAAACAAAAAAAAATGTTTCTATGACTTTACTACACATCAATCAGTGTTGTAGATCATCTTTCTTTTGACATTTTAAAATGGATTTCCTGATGAAAGCAACACGAAACAGTGTTAAGAGACCAATGAACAGAAAACCATTAGGGATGTTGCTCTCCACAATGACTGCATTCTGTTGGCAACCAAGAAAAATGATTTGAAAAATGCAGGATTGTTTGGGTATCTGTAAACATTACAGCTGAACTAGGTAAAAGCATATTAACATTTCTCTGCTAAAATACTCTATCCTCAGAAGCAGGATAAACAATCCTCTAAAAATTATATAGTCACACGATCAAAATAAATGCTAAATGGTAGTTCTGATGGAAAGTTTGAACTCACAGTCGATAAAAAATTCATTTTGACATTTGGAAACAGGAAGTGATCTCATGAACTTCTTGAACTTGTTTACTCTTAGATGTGGGACTCCTTCCTGTACATTGGATTCTAAATTCTAATAAAGAAAATTGCCAATCAGTGCTACTATGAAGGCAGATGAGAAAAACAAGTGATAGCAAGGAAATAGAAAACCCACGACTATAGGCATTATATCTAGTAATGTGTGCTCCACAACCTACAGAATTAAGATACAACTACAAGTTCATGATTTCAAAAGATATCCAATCATTTAAAAGTTGCCAAGGACCAGCCTCAGCGTGCAGAGGGGTTCTGAGAAAAGGGATATCTCAAAAGGAATGACTCTAAGTCAAATTGTGGATCTAAGCTGATGGCCCAGGTTTTGCTGAAATGGCTTTCCAGATCTCTCTCTGTCTCTGTCTCTGTCTCTGTCTCTGTGTCTGTCTCTGTGTCTGTCTCTGTCTCTGTCTTTCTCGTGTGTGTGTGTGTGTGTGTGTGTGTGTGTGTGTGTGTTTGCTCTGCTCTGGTCTGATCTAGATAGCTTTTTCTTGCTCTTCTAAAAACTCTCTGGTTAAGACAGCTCTCTCTGATAATAAAAATTCTAAAAGCTATGTGGATAGCTCATGTCTTTTCAGACCAAAATGAGAAAAAATGCCATAAAAAATTATTGGGTCTTCTGGCCAAGTCAAAAATCCTGTTAAGAAAATATTCTTGAAGAGCTGTGTTGGTCTCCAGAGATCTCTAGCTCTCACTAGAGAAAAATTAAGGAAGAACTGTTATCTGTTTTTGCTACCTCATCTCAAACAGACCAAAAGCCCTGTTTTATTTACCTAACAACTACTCATTTATTCCAGGTTTCCTTTTGATTATCTTAGGAACATTGTAAAAGAATTCAGAGATCTGTCTGCCATTGTTTAGCACAGATGATAAGCTAGTTGAGTGGGACTCTGCTCTGAAATTACCATATCTACCACACCTGGGTCTAACCTAGCTGTATCCCAGGTTGACCTTGAATTCAGGAATATACTTGCCTTTGCATTACCTTGCCTTTGTATATTTCTGACAAGGTGGCTCATTAATGCAGTTGCCTTTGTTCCTTTAGATTAGTGAAGCCCCTCATAATTCATATTGTATCCTTATATGTTGGATAGTTGAGAAATTTATATATATATATATCTTATACTTATGTATTTAAAGCTTTTTTTCTATAGCCTTATGGGCTGTCTTGAAGGTGTCAGTATTTATGAGATTTTGTGAGACAGCAGCCACAACTTTACCTCCTGGACTCCAGCTGTCTGGTTATCATGGGGCCATTATCATTAACAGGACATTCCTCAGAGAAAAGTGAAATATCTATTAAGTAAACAAGCTTTTCACATACAGCAGCCATCAACACTCCTGTTGGCTCACACTGGAGCCCTATCTCCATGTCACTGTGTCCCCACCAGGGTCACGCTGCGCTAGGCTGAAAGCAGTTGAACTGAAGACATATTTGTATACTCCTATTTGCTGGAACATTTTCACAATAGCTAAATTTAGATGCAGTTCAAACTTGTGTTAACTAATGAGTAATATTATTATGACTATACAAAAGGACATTAAATTCTTCTTTCTAAATACTGACATCTCCCATTTTGTAGATGAGTTTGTGGATCTTTTGTGTTGTGGTTTGAATACCTAAATGACTTCCCCAAAGACTTAAATCCTAATGACCTTATTACATAAGGTAATAAGGTCATAATAAGGTAAATTCATGCTTCTGTTGATGTGCTTGGGGAAATGAGTTGAAAAACAAAAGGTTTCTGACATTAAACAATTTCCTTGATGAAAATTCTCCAGTAGTTGAGAACCACTGGATATGGGAATATTGTAATTATTTCAGAATTTAATGAGGGATTTGGCAAAACATTGAACACTGCTTTATTATAAAACATGTGTCTATTCTTTTTGGAGTCACTCTGACAACTATGCCAATAAACTGGGTCAAACAAATTTTATATCAGTATTCTTTGTCAGCAAAGACAATAGTAACAGCTTAAATGTCTATAGGCCAATGAATGTTCAAGAGAAGCTACTGTCATTAAGGAAGAAATTAATAGTACAGAATAATGTCAGAATGCAAGGACAATAGTTATTGTAGGAATAAGTAATATTTAAGGGCTGCAGTGACAGTAGAATTGATGCAGAGGTGTGAGGGCCTGAAGTCTGAACCTGGCAACTGTTTAAAGATACTGAACACTGTGCTTCACACTTATAATCCCAAAGCTGGGAAAAGAGAGACAGAGTGAACTGGTAAATGAAATTTTGTAATAACTCCATGAACTCAATACTGTGGTACAATTTGCTTTGCTATATATAAACATAATGAGAGAATATTTAGAATACTTTTTGTTTATAAAATGTGACTTTTTATGGTTCTGCTCTCAAAGTTTTATGAAATAAAATTATAATAAAGTTTTTTAAAATGAAGTAATATTTAACTGTAAGTAGTGTGATGGTAACGGTTAGCTTTAGCAAAATATTCTGTGTAAACTCTATTATAGTAAATAACGTTTTGTTAAGGAAATAAATTAATATATATTTACATAAATATTAAATTAATTTATGAGTCAGGTCTTACTGAACTTCTTATCCATGACAATATAAATAGTTACATGTATTTCTTCAAGAGAGCAATGGCATTATAAACATGTGACAAAAGTGTGCAATATAAATATATAATAATATACAGAAAATTACCAAAAAATATATCCTACATGATTTTGTCTGAACAATGCATTATTGAACCATACTTAATAGTTGAAAACTAATGTTTTATTTGTAAAAAGTAAGGAAGAATACAATATAATGATTACTTTTCAAGTACAAAAGCACTGGAAATTCTACCAGTAATTGGCTTTGACATAGAGGACAGCTCATTACAGTATAGGCTCATGAAATGCAATTATATTAAACCTTAGTAACTTGTCAAATTCCACTCAGACTGATAAATATAGATTTTAAATTTGCCATATAAGATGTCCCATCTACTTTGTTAGAAAGTTATCCATTTACTCTTCAGTGCCCTTTGCTCTAATATTAAAACGTAAATTACTCTACAGTGGAAGATAATGATGCATCTTGCCAATATAGTTCCTGAATACATGAAAAAATTATGCAGCTTGACAACTTCCAATACTGTGAAGAAGTTCAAAGTGGTTTAGATCCTCAAGGAGTTTCACTGTCAGAGAGAAAAGGCCTTCAGCACCTTTATATGTTCTGCCAAGGCTATTAAAATTTTACCCTAATTTAAACACACTGAATATTTTTAAAATTTAGGTGTGTTGTAAAAATCAATCAGTTCTAAATCACTGGAATAACCTAACCATAAAAGAAATAAATTATAAGTTATTTTAAAATTATAGTGTAGATCTGGAGAGATGTGGAGATAATAAAGCATATTGTTCTTTCTGAGGACCTGGGTTCATTTCCAAGTCACTAAAAAGGGCAGCTCACAATTGCTTATATTTTCAATGATTCAGTCTGTTTTTAACCTTCTTGGGCCTCTGTGCAGACAGACACACAGTTACAGACTCATACAAATGATTAAATTAAAGCAACTATAAAACCAGGTGTTAGTGCCTGCCTAATTGTATCGTAAGGGTGAGGAACCATCTCCAGGAACACAGAAAGCTGTGCTCTTTTGACAAGAATCTTGCCTTTTGTTCACTGAAGATTTCATGGAGTGCATAATGAAGACCAAAAGCACCCATTTCATTCTGTCTAAGAACAAAAATATTAGGATCTTAAAAAGAATAATCATTGTGGTAGTAGTAGTATATTTTATGAGTCTTTTTAAGAAACCTCTTACTGTAGTAATATGTAATAAACCAAACGCTCTTGTTTCACTTAATTCTGAGACAGTGTTTTACTGAATTGTCCAGGGTGTATACATATAATTTGAATCACAGACAGGCCTTGAACTCTTCATAACCTTTACTTAGATTTTCAATTGTTTTAATTATAGACCTGTGGTTTGGTCAGTTTTCTAAGCATTCTTAAATACATACTGTTGAAATGAAAATATTTTATATCTGTAAGAATAAAGCAAAATAATAAAATTGGTTAATTACAAATTTCAAATTAAAATTTAATTTCTCATTTTCTGACCTAAATTTTAAATAACTTGATATGCATTCCATCACATATGGTTATTTTTAAACAGTTAATACAGTCATACTTCTTTAAAAAATAAAGCCTAAAATTTCCTTACTACATACTTTTAATTTTCATTCCCAATAACCAAGTTAAAAATACTTTAATTGAATAATCTCTCATATGAAGTCATTAAAATTAATTTCCAAAACCGCCAGACAACTAAACCTACTTAAAAGTATCATGGCTTAGAATCATAGCAGTAAATCATTTGTATAAAAATGTATTCAATCTCTAGTACCATAAAAATTAATACACATATAAGTATATACATATATATGAGTGCAGATACAAGTATATACATATATTTGAGTAATATTTTATTGTTATAAATAAGAAATACCTATAAAATATTTAGATGAACATGGACATTTGAATATATATTAATTATGACATTATTTCTCCTTTGAGTAAACATTTATAGCGGTATGGCTAGATTCAATTTGTGAATAAAGAGAAGGAAATTACAGGATGACAAATGGAAAAGAAAATGGGTGACTCAATGTTTCCATACTCTCACGTACTCAACAGTGGGTCTGTAAAGTAGCAAGATTTAGGAACATAAGTAAAACCAAATAATACCCAGTTTGAAAACTGTGAGTTGTTGATGCTTTATAGATGTTATTTTTACCATTTACAAGGGCAATGTTTCAGGTGTCTAGAGGCAAATACCTATGATATTATATAATATATAGTATTAGTTTAAAGTGTTGTTTTTCTTTTTCAAAGAAAAAAACTCCAATTTATTCTTAGCTCCTTCACAACTCAGAAATGAGCAGCTGATGTTGTGTTGTTATATAAGGCACTGGCAGCAGTTTTTTTTTTTAATAAGAAAAAGGAGTACAAACACTGAATTAAAATTGATAACATTTAATTCAAATAAAGATTTATAATAATAAATAACAATTTTAATCCAATTAATGATATACTTTGATAACCACATGAAACTTGGGAGAGATGTAAAAGGCAAACACAATCATTACAGGAAATCTCTTCGCTTTTTAAAATCAGAGTCTCCTGATAAACTCAGGTTGGCGTAAAACCCAATGTGTTGGCAATGGTGGCACTGCGTTCATAGAATTTTTTTTTGCCATAGTCTTCTGAGAACATAGATGATGGATTTTCTCTATCAACTGTAAAATACCTTTTAAAATGAAAGAGAAATGGTGAGAGAGGAGATAATGTCAAACTAAAGGCACAAGATGTAATAAAATGAAAAATGTAGTCAATGTCATGGGAATAGATTAAAACCATGAACAAAATATATTCTGTAAGGATTAAAAATAAACAAATTGCAACAATTTGACAGTTATAGGAAAATACCTTTAAATTGAAGAGCATACATAATCTGAAAATTAAAACACATGAAAATGTCCCATGATAGCAGTACCCCAAAGCCAGCACACAAAGAGATGGGACAAAAGCAAGGGTGACAGAAAAGCTTATGTCCTTAGTGACTGAGGGAAGGTTACCTCCACAATGTCTAGTCAGAGTCTAGCTCATGGATAAAGTAAAAACGTCAAGTACAAGTTTGAGACTGCACCCTGAACAAAGACTCTCAAAACCAGGATTTAACATGGTCACATGGCTGTCTAGAATGCACAGAAATCTGAAAAGGGCACGATGCAAAAAGAATCGGTGTAGGAAGGAAAAAACAAAGAAACATTACTGTGACTGACATAAGAAAAGATGTCAATAATAATGATGCAGGACAAATGTACTTTTATTACACAAATGAAGGATGGGTTACATACAATCTCTTAATACCCTGAGTGCCCAATATGCTCTAAAACTCAGAGAATTCTCACTAGGAGGAATGTCCCACAAGCAAGGGGAAGTATAAAGTCTTCCGACTTAAAGCACCTCTTTTCTTCAATTGTTTTGTTTTTATTTTAATAAACAAGATTATGTCATTCTAGGAAGAATTCTTTGAAGTGGAAATTTCTTGTTTCTTTGGAAACTCACTTATGTCCTATGAGAAAGAAAGTGCGAGTGATAAAAAGAGAGAGAGAACACACACATAATTTTTCTGATACTGCATTTGTTGGCAGGCACAGTACTGAACTGTATTCATGCAGTAACCAAATTGGGCCGTAAGTTTTATATATGAGTTCTTATAACTCATACAAAATGCCAAAATATTTAATTTATTAGTTTTTCCAAGAAACATGTTTTAAATACCTGTCCACATATTTGGATTCATTTTCCTTGCAAAGTACTTATGCTTTATAATTGTTTCATAAATTCATGTAATTCATTGTCTCCCACGTATTTGGATGTTCATAAAACTGCTTGAAAGTGTGAGGATGACACTAGTTCTTACCATCTCCACTGACTGTATTCCTAGAAACAGTCAATATTTTATTGAAAAGAATTCTTAATTTGAAACCTTAGTGGTTGTTAATTGGAACAAAAATGTGTGTTTGTGGACTATGTGTGTGTGTTGTACACATGATCGTGTGTGTATGTGGGATGGTGGTTGACAAACATGTTTTCCTCAGTCACTGTGTACCTTACTTTTTGAGACAAAAACATCTTTCCAATCCTGGAGCTCATCAAATTAGCTGGGTTTGAAATCCACTGAGCTGCAGAGATCCTCCAGCACATCCTTTCCCAGAGCTCTGATTGCGAACCTCTATGCAGTTCCTCAAGCTGGTACAGGAAGGACTTTTTCTTCTATAGCAAGACTCCAGTTCCCTAATCAAACTATTTCCAAATTTAGGAGTTAAGTCTAAAGAGACACATACAGGAGTTAACTATTGAATTATAATCCCTTGGTTCTTCTGAAGTTTGTAGAACATACCTGTTCATCATTCAGTATAATTAAGATATGCCTAAAGATTTTATTTAGAAAATAATATTTAGAAAATATTAAATAGATTTTTCTTGCTATTATTTACTTTGTCATGTTCTTTTGCAAATTGTTATTTTAGAGACTTGACAAAACCCAATAGTTTTTATTTTTACTTGAAAATAGTTTTTTTCAAACAATATATTCGAATCACACTTTTCCCTCTCCCAACTCCTTCCTGATCCCCCCAATAACTTCTTATCTACTACATTATATCTTCTGCTATGAACAGCATATGAAATTCAGATTAGGGACTGGAAATTTGATTTTTTTGATGATTATATGGGAGAAAAGTTCATTAAAATATGATCAGTTCTTAAGAATATCTGGGATAAAAAAGCTCTAATATATAATGTGGTTTAGGGCTGGAAAACTCATTTTCATAGTGGCTGAATTTTTGAAACATTACTGATGTATATTTTTATTTCAATATAATGTTGCATTACTGATGGTGAAGTATTCCTTGGTATTTATGCACAACATATTTCAGATAAGACTAATCTTTATAAAGCAAGTGTTGGAAAATGTAAATAACATTTCATTTTAAAATATTATGTAGTACTTGCTATTCAAGACATAACTAGGAGGAGGTGTTTATTATAACTGATAATAAAAATGTCATTAAATTAGGACATATTAGACTTCTTTATCTTGACAAAAAAGAGAGATTTTTACCTCTTCTACTGCTATATATTAACCAAAAAAATTAAAAGAGGATTTTGATACATTCTGGGAATGTGTATATTGGCCTTTCGTTGCCCAGTGAAGTGATCACGAAGATTATATATGATAGTTGGAATTATTTTTTTAAAGATTTGTTTATTTTATGTATGTGAGTACACAGACATACTTGAAGAGACCATTGGATTCCATTACAGATAGTTGTGAGCCACCATGTGGTTGCTGGTAATTGAACTCAGGACCTTTAGAAGAACAGTCAGTTTGCTTAACCACTGAGTCATCTCTTCAGCCCAGTTGTTTGAATTAGAAGTCACATTAAGTCACCACTATACTTCAAGTTTCAAGCACAAGGCCAGATATAATCAGTTGGGCAATGCATATATAGAACATCATTATGGGAGATTCAACTGGAAAACACTCACTAGATTTATGTTTCTTTCATAATTTATTTTCATCCTTTGTTGCAATAAATTAGCCAGAAAGAGATTTGATAATGAAGAAAATGGGAGAATCAATAGTCAATTTCAGAAAAAGCCATTTAAATAGTTTCCATTAATTAACAAATGGGTTATTTCTACATTTCCATTATGCAGCAATACTATGACAATAAGGGACTTTTTTTTTTACAATGTGAATATAAAATGAATATGTAAACATTTGCAGTAGTTTGCTATGGATTGGAGAAGTGTCCCCAACATGTGCCATTATAAATATTTCATGTTCAATATGTTAGCACTATGAATTGCTCTGAACATTTCGGTGTTGTAGACTTATTGGTACTCCTTAGGCGTATGATCTCAAAAGAGATTTTAGAGCATCAGAAGTCCATTCTCTTTGTTTTCTCCTTTGTGTTAAGACAACTCACCACCAAATGTTTCTTTTATTGCCATCTACTTTCCTCATTGGAAGTTATATAAGCCACCAATGTGTAAGCTAAAGAAACATTTAGCTGATCACTTGGGCATCTTATATTAATGAAAACAGACTAATAGAAGCTGTTCTAATAAAACACGATTGGATTCCTCAAATGACATGAATTTACTTTCTCTGCACTGTATATACTGGAAGTTCATCACCAAAGTGACCTACAACTTTGTTTATTCTAAGGCTTCTTGTTATGATGTGGCAGTTCTGACACTTTGCAGTCTTCATTTGATCCTCTATAGTCATCTATCTTCCCACTCTTACAAAGACAGCATTCATGTTGTGGATTCATGCTTGTTATCCACTTAAACTTAAGATTTTTACTGTGAACTTCCCCTCAAAATCCACTCACAATAATAATCATACCACTGTTTAAAGTTTAGACGTTGTGAAAGAGGCACTCACATCATCAATTACTTCTCTGTATGCTGAATGATAATACTGAAATTCATAACAGAGCAGTTTTAAATCAACAAAATAAGGTTCATTATGTCTTAGCTCAAACTCTGTCTTCTACTATCTGGCTCAGAAAAAATATGTACATTGTTTCTTTTTTTGAAACAAAGAAAATATTATTTTAGATATAAGTTTTGAGTGACTTGAAATTGAAAATGGATGTATTTTAAAAACTTAAAATACATAATAATTACATAACAGATGACGTTATTAAAGTATTAAAATGTTCTTAAACTTAATGGCCCATTAAACCCCTTTTGTCAACTTCTTCCTGCTATTCAAAAGATTTGTAATTGCTATGAGTGGGTTGTTAAGGACCCTTAAGAATTTTGTTAAGCTTCAGTCTATATTGTTTCAGTTTATACCCATATAATCCATAAACTTAGCTATTGTGTTTACTTCTATTTGTCTTCTACTGTCCAACAAACATTGCAAAAATTATTCTAAAGTGAACTAGAGTAATGAATGTCAAACTGACCAAAACTGTCTTCCTTGCTTGCTGGTGTTCATAATGCCAGAGGTCCTATGTAGGCACCTGGGTGTGTGTGGGGGAGATATTAATATTCTTAGCTGATTCTGACATTGGATGCTACAACACCAACCTGTCAAGCAAGATGTGTCCACTGATGAAATACTAACTCCACAGTTAGGAGTAAACTCCTACTTTCTGATTGAATTCAAAGCATACACCATAGGAGAAAATTCATGGTTGGTACTGTAAACCTAATCAAAATATTGTGGCTGCTTAGCTCATAGACTGCAAGATAGAGCTTGGTCTTTTTATTTTGCCATATGGCCATGTTGTCAAGTGCCCTTATAAATATTTATGTGTGTTTATGGACCTGGGCTTCTTTGACCTTTGGTCACAGAAACTTCTTTTTGCAGTGAGAAGCTGTTATTCCGAAAACTTTTAACTGATCGAAGTGCTGAAAATAAGTTATTGTGAGTCCTCAGACCTAAAAGAAACAAATTTATCAAACTCTCGATTAATCCTACCAAGACTAAGTGCTCAAAAAACATTCTAGAAAAGGAATGAGAAAGAATTAAGACCCAATGGAAGGGCAAGAGTACTTTAAAATGCTATCTTTTGGATAGGACATGATTTATACACACACATACTCTCAGCATCTGTGGTTAACTGTAGAAGGGTTGCACATTATTTGGCTAACTAAAATCCCAGCATACTTGGGAAAGGAGCTGACAGAGCCCTGACCTTAACAAAGGTGCTGTTGGTACTTGATAGCTTCTGAGGAAAATAGATTAATTCTTCTTTGACCTGCAGCCTGTTGGTGGGTTCCTTACGCTCTACTGTATAGTTCTAAGTGAGTGTACATAGGGACAACAAAAAAATGTACTTTGAGGGTTACTAAAAGACATTTTAAAATAAGAGATGAAATTGGTAATCGATGCAGGGAATGGAATCCAAGAGAAATTTGAAGGGACAAATGGAAGATGCATATTGCCATATTTAATTGTATTCATGTATGAATTTTTCAAGTATAAATTAGTTAAATCGAATTTTTAAAAGTGAACAAATTAAGTAAATACAATGAAATCATCTGATTACAATACATTAAGGTTTTATTCCTTTAATATGTAGTCATGTATCATCAGTGGGTAATATTGTCCTTGTGTGACCTATCATTGAGTGCCACTGAATATTCATCTCGTACCAGGAATAATATAGGTCGCTCACTGGAAGTTGCCTATTGATACAATAAATGAGTTTGTCAAGTAAGAGATATGTGAAGCTACTGTTGGCACCTCATTGAATCCTGCTTAACAAAAAGCATTTTGCAGTAGTACAGTCTAAAAATTTATTTATTATTATATCTAAGTACACAGTAGCTATCTTCANNCACACCAGAAGAGGGTGTCAGATCTCATTACAGATGGTTGTGAGCCACTACATCATTGCTGCGATTTGAACTCAGGACCTTTGGGAGAGCAGTTGGTGGTCTTAACCACTGAGCCATCTCTCTAGCCCTTCTTGACATGTGTTATAGATGCATCATTTCACCTGCATTTTATTACATCCTAATATTTCACTCTTCTTTCCTATTCCTCTATTGTTGCCACGTACAAGTCTGTCTTCTTTATCTGACTGCAATTCCCTAATTCTCTGGGACTAAGGAGTCAAGACCATTTTCAATTAATAAACATCTTAAAATTGATAACATTTATAGAGGAGATAATCATTCGATATCTCCAAAGTAAGATAGCCAGTGGTATGAAGTCAATATTTTCTTATTTATGAAAACTATTTGACATGTTCTGTTGAGAATGTCAACAGATTACTACGAAGTATTTCAGAACTCTTAGTTTAAATTCTATGTAAATGTCTCTGTGAGGGTGTATTAAGATGGATGCAATGCCTGTGGATGCCAGGACAAGCACTATAGATAGCCCCCACAGAGCTGGAGTAACAGGCAGTTGTGAGTGGCCAGACATGTTAGGTCCTCTGGGAAGCAGTGTGCACCCTCAGTTGCTGAGTCATGTCTCTAACCTCTGGATATTAGTGTTTATCAATTTGGCATTCTTGTGTTATATTCCATTTCTCTTGTCATTTTCCAACTTGTGTAGAATACTAACAAGGACATTTTTCTATCTGAAGCAGAGTATTATCCTGATCAACAGTTTCCAGAACATAACAGGAAGTTTTTTTTTTTTTTCCTTTCTTTCTTTTAGTGTGTTGGCAGGTTGTTTACTTGGAATCTCTTTGTTTCTGTTTTAGTTCTTTGTAAGTTTCATGCCATGTGTGATGATCGTATTCATTCAGCCATCCCTTGTTTTCCCTAAATCTATTCCTCTGTGGCCAACAGTTTTATCCTTTTTGTATAGATATTATTTATTTTATTTATTTACATTTCAAATGTTATACCCATTCCCAATTTCCCCTATCCCATCCCTTACCCCCTGCTTCTATGAGGGTGCTCACCCACCTACCTACCCACTCCTGCCTCAAGGCCCTAGCATTCCTCTAAGCTGAGGCATTGAGACTCCACAGGACCAAGGGCCTCCACTCCCATTGGTGCCAGATATGGAGCTGTAGCCATGGGTCCCTCCATGTGTACTCTGGTTGGTGGTTTAGTCCCTGGGAGCTCTGGGGGTGTGTGTCTGGTTGGTTGATATTATTGTTCTTCCTATGGGACTGCAAACCCCTTCAGCTACTTCAGTCTTTCTCCTAACTCCTACATTGCAGTCCCCATGCTCAGTCCAATGGCTGGCTGCTAGTATCCACATCTGTTGGTCTGGCTTTGGCAAGTTGTATTATTATTATTATTATTATTATTATTATTATTATTATTATCATTTTAATTTATACACATCAAGTGCAATTTGTGCTGCCCATATATTCTTGGATGTGTGGCCTTCTCCTTCAGAGTAATCAACTTAAAATGCAAGATTAAAATCAAACATACATTGGGGCAGTGGTGTAGCATGCCTTTAATCCCAGCACTTGGGAGGCAAAGGCAGGCAGATTTCTGATTTCAAGGCCATCCTGGTCTACACAGTGAATTCCAGGACAGCCAGGACTTCACAGAGAAACCCTAACTCAAAAAAAAAACACAAAGACACAAAAAAAAAAAAAAAAAAAAAAAACCACACACACAGAATAAACAAACAAACAAACAGGCATTCTTTCTCCATGTTTTTATCAATTGCCATTATCTCCACAGCTTAAGGTCTGACTTCATGTCTTCCTGTTCATTCCATCCTGAGATCACAGTGGGTTTATATTTGCTGTGTCTGGAGAAATCAAGTTTGCTTGCTTCCTTACCTGTATCTAGAACACTTTTTCTACCTCCTTTCTACAAAGATCCTGAGCCTTTGAATGAAAGAAATGTGTTATATATGTTCTGGTTAGGTCTGAGCTAAATATTTTATTTTCTGTACCTTGGGCAGCTTTGGTGGCTTTATGCTACTTTAGATGATAATAATAAAATCCTATGGGCTTTATAAGGGTATTGAATCATAACGGGTTATGATTCTTCTATACTTTAAAATTTAAATCAGTTTGCAAGTATCTATTCTCTTCAAAGATTTTTCATTTCCTGATAGCATAGCATTAAAAATCCTCTTTTTTTGGCATTTTGAAAGGTACAGCATAGTATATTTATCCATGTTACCTACTGTGCAAATTCTTAGACCTAGTATCATTCAACAACATCTCTTTTTCTCTTACTATTCTCCTCCTTCCCTAATCTGTATCGATCAGCATTCAATCCCCAAATCTATGGGACTTACTTTCTATATTTCACATATGTGGTACCTTTCTTTAAAGATTCATAGAACCACTCATCTACAATTTATGATTAGTTTCTTTCATATTAACTTTGTGACATACATACATTATTTATAAATAAGAGCAACAGAATATAAATAGAAATTAATGTTCACTTAAAGCATAATATTCATATCTTATTTTCAACCTGTGAATATTTATGAGCCTCGATTACTGGAAAATATTTAAATGCTGATTCTCAATCCATAATCTTTAAGGTGGTTTTCATTTTTAAAAAGAGTAAATTATTCATAGTTAGACCCCTTGGTTTATGTCAAATAAATGAACTTTTAGCTAAACTTCACAGCTAGATAATTTCCTCATTAGGATCCTTCCTGATTATATCCGACCTTAATCTATTCTAAGTTATTTGACAAAGCTCTATGGCTTTAAATTAGAAAGATTTTGAAACATTTAAAAAACTAGTTTTCAAAAGCATTCTGTAAAATTTATTTTTTGTGTATGAGATCATTAAGCTGAAGTTGTAAAATACTTATGGAAATGTATGCTGTTTGTTGACATGGGAACCAAGCATGTCCATTAGAAGGTGCTTTAAAAGCACTGATCTGGAGCTAGATACATAGAGAAAGCAAGAATCAGATCAGATCTAAATGAGATTGTGTGACATCACTAACTAGACTCAGGGAATATGGCAGAATAGGAGGTAATGACCAGGACACTGTGAGAATTGCAACTAAATACAATATTCTGGTAAAGATACCTGCCTTATTATCACCAACTCACAATTGTTACAAATGTCTACAGAGGAATCAGCAGGTAGGCATGGGTGGTGAAGAGGCTCAGTGCTCTGTAATTCCCTTTGGAAGGCTATTCTGAAAGGTTTAGAAAGAGGGAGAGAGCTATTAAAAACAATGAATTTATGAAATTCTTGGNCAAATCGATGTATCTGGAGGATATCATCCTTAGTGAGGTAACCCAATCACAAAAGAAGTCACTAGATATGCACTCAGTGATAAGTGGATATTAGCCCAGAA
>NC_034600.1:61759770-61770743 GCF_900095145.1 Mus pahari
TCTCTCTCTCTCTCTCTCTCTCTCTCTCTCTCTCTCTTTCGCCTGCTTGCTGTGTGGGACTGAGTAACTGCTAGATCCTTGGACTTCCATTCACAGCTGCTAATGACCATTGTTGGGAGTTGACTGCAGACTGTAAGTCATCAATAAATTCTTTTACTATATAGAGACATAAGTTCTGTGACTCTAGAGAACCCTAATACATTTTTTTAAAAGAAATATCAATTAATCAGTTTTCCTTAAGACATTAAGAAAAAAAAACCTCTAGGAAGAGAATAATTAACACATTATGTATTGTATATCTCTCACAATCATCTCAAGTATGGAGAAACTCCAGTAAATACGAAGATAAACCCTTCATTGGGATTTGATTAGGTGACTCTCCAAGGCAAACCTGAGCACTTGGCAGGATGTTTATAACCTTATTATTTCATGCAACAATATAAGTCAAAGTGGAATGACCAAAAAGATTCTGCCACATCTCTTTCGAGTTCATAAAACTGTGAGAAGAATAAAATTGAAAAGGCTGGAAGAATTGAAGGTGACCTCCATGTTGTTCCAGTTGACAGAATGTGAGGTGAAATTTCTGAAGTTAGGGAAAGAGAATCATGAACCTAAGAGTTTGAACAAAATGTAAAATACCTTTAGGTTGATCCCACATTAGCCCCTTACCCTTACTCAGATTGCTCTGCATGTATGGGTATAAATTCTAATGTGAACTCTTAAAAAGGAAATGACATGCCCTGAATGATAGATAGCAATGAGATGTTTTAATGTTTGATTGTTTAGGTATAAGGAAGTAAATAATCATCTTCAAATTTATATTCAGTTACTATATTAGAAGTTTTCATAGATTTATAGTAAATAAGCAAGAGGTATCTTTTTGTTTGAGGATTCATGACATGGGCATATACCCAGAAGATGCTTCAACATGTAAAAAGTAGAAATTTGTTAATAACAGAGATCAAGAAAATTATATTTTAGAGTATACTTCTATGTGAACATAATTGAGTATGTGTGTGCAATTCAAACAATAATGACAGCTTTAACATCAAATGCATACTATCTATGAGCCTTGAAAATTAGGTTTATATCACTTTTTGATCATACACAAATGTACAGTGAATATGATGTCTGAGCACATCTGGATCAGTGAGAATCCCATAGCAAATGGGCAATGTACTCTGATTTATATTCTTTAAATCTGAGGAGTGGAAGTTTCTAGTGTAGAGAGCAGCATCAAACTGATTAAGATTCTCAGTTGCAAGTAACTCTATTGCTGGTGCAAACTCTAAAAGGCTATTACCCATGATCTACTCTTGTACTTTGATAGTTGGGAACATAGGGATAAACAATAATTTCATAAGTTGATAACTCCACAATATCCATATGCTCAAGAAGTAATATAAGCTACAATTCAGACATAGGATATAATACAGACACATTTAAACAGACAGTGGTATGGGTGAATGTTTTGTTGCTTGGTCTTGAATACAATAGACTGACAACTGAAAAACTACAATATGTAAGATACATATAAAGTTGAAGATGGGCAAGATAAAGCCTGTGGTTCAAAGAATCATGACTGTGCTTATTCATTGAAGGTGGGCAGACCAAACAGAAGCTTGCGAGATTACTGGATTAGTTGTATGTCTCCCAAACCATGTGCTGCTTACATCATAGGTCTGTTAAATTCTAGTAAGATATTCAGCATGTGATTTTCTGCATTCATTCTATGTCAATTCCTATATGTGCTCAGGTGAATATGCATTTTATACATGTGTTCATATAGGTAAGAGCAACCTCATAAGTCATTCCTCATATGATATATATCACCTTTTGAATCAATATATCACTGAGGACTAGACTGAAACTACACAAGTAATCTATGCTAGCTAGCTAATGGTATCCAGCAATCTGCTTGCATCCATCTCCTCTGTACTGAGAATTACAAATGTGTGCTGTCATGCTGTATTTACATGGGTTTTAATGATTGAAACAAACACTTTTTTAATAGAGCTATTCCCTGAACCCTAAAATGCAAGTTATAGAACATATATTTGGCATCCTTGAGTTCTAGAGTAAAATATTATATTTAAAAGGGCAAATATGATCATTTAACTACTATTTGAGAAAATTTTGTGCATCTTATTTATAGAGTTAAATATTTTTATTTTGCATGATAATAATTATATACATTACTACCCAATAAGTAATAATATTTCATATTCTTTCTGTGCATTTATATATTCAATTTTCAAAGACACCAAGATACTTATCTTTGCAATTCTTTTAATATATAAGTTATATTTGAGTTAATATTTTTGAATTACTTGAGTTTTCAGATGTTGGCTTTGATTTTTCCATTTTTCTGCCATTCTATTTGGCACGTTGGTATGCTATCTATGATAGGAACATTTGCCAGTGCTCCAGTTGTTGTTTTGATGTGTCACCTGCTGTGATTCTGATCTGAATTAAAGAGACTCTGAATGTTTTGCACACATGAAAGGCACAATGTAGATTTGATGGCTAGAAATGTAGCATGGTACACAGAGGTGTGAAGGACTTCATTGATTCTACAGTCATCACATACCCTCCTTTAGTGGGACATAGGCTAACCCCATCCTAACAGAAAGCAATACTTTTATTGACATCGCAAATGCTTGGCTTCTCTTGCCTGTTCTTCTCAATATGCCCTTTCTCAAGGCAGTCATGCCCAAGAGCCAGTGTGGCAAGAGAACAAGAACATCGTTGCCCTGTCATGATACATGAAGGAGTTGGTCACACCCACTCTTTATAGTTGAAACTCCAAATAAAACCATGACTTCAGGCAACAGCTTTCTTGTAATTTCCTGAGAGCTATGTGAGAGGCACCCAGCAGCGCATCAAAGATAAACCAGCCAGACATAGCCTGAAGCAGGGAGAGCAGTGATGATTGACAGCAGAGAAAATTCTGTGCTCTACTCCCATTTGTGCAGAGATGATTTGACGTTTTAAAGGGAGAATGAGGGAGGGGGTATCAAGCAAGCTGGGATCAAACAGAGGCAGGGAGGTGGAAAATCACAAAGAATTCGTCCATGTACGCGTGATGGGACCAGCCACATCTGCTGGAAACCTAGCAACAGAAGAAGACAGGATTCTGCTCTTCCACAAAGGATAACAAGTCAGGAGCACTACCTTGCCTATGATCATACTTCAAACATGAATTGTTTACATCCTTTACAGAAATACTCTGAATTATAGAAGAAACAAGTCTGTCTTCAGGGACATAGGAACAATTCATGGTTTTAAGTTCTTTTATTAAGTGTTGGAAAAAAGGAGAACAAGGCCAGATTATCAAGTGCTGGCATTATTGAACCTTCTGAATGCAGAATTTTACTGGGTTAGGAACAGAACATGCATTATTTAAAGGACATAGTATGCTACTATTTAAAGATATCCTAGAGCCAGGTTAGGTCTCAATTCAGAGATTTGCGATTGTATAAGTATCACTTGCATATGTTAACTTATAGAAGCTGTGAGATATTGAGTACAAACCACTGCATTCATTAGTACTTATTTGTATAATTAGTATTAATTAGTATAGTAATTATTACATAGTAATAATTTGCATGGAATGGGTCCAGTAAAAGCCAGGTACAAACACACAAGTTGAAAAATATGGTTTTTTGACAAACACAGAAGTGGATGCTCACAATCAGCTATTGGATGGACACAGGGCCCCCAATGGAGGAGCTAGAAAAAGTACCCAAGGAGCTGAAGGGGTCTGCAACCCTATAGATGGAACAACAATATGAACTAACCAGTACCCCCAGAGCTCGTGTCTCTAGCTGCATATGTAGCAGAAGATGGTCTAATCCATCATTGGGAAGAGAGGTCCCTTGTTCTTGCAAACTTTATAAGCTCCAGTACAGGGGATGCCAGGGCCAAGAAGTAGGAGTGGGTGGGTAGGGGAGCAGGGGCAGGGGGAGGGTATAGGGAACTTTCGGGATAGCATTTGAAATGTAAATAAAGAAAATATCTAATTAAAACATATGGTTTTTGGATAGGAAAAAGATATCTTGGAAAAGTTTTGCTAAACATCTAAGTTTGCAGAATATCCTATGTGTTTCTACATGGAACATGTTTTAGTGAGGCTTCAACAAATCTATCTGATAGTCTCTAAAGATGGCAGAATAGTGGAATTCTGTAACATAGCCATACAAATTTTATGTAGAAAAAATGAACTAGAAGTAAATGCAAAAAGCTAACACTTGAAGTATTTTATTAAACAGACTTCCCTATTAGAAGAAGTATGGTATGGTGTGGTGGTAATGGTGGTGGTGTTGGTGGTGTTGGTGGTGTTGGTGGTGTTGGTGTGTGTTTATCTGTGTGTGTGTGTGTGTGTGTGTGTGTGTGTGTGTGTGTGTGGTGTGTGCGTGTATGTGTATGTGTGGGTGCTATAGAGGTTCAATATTCTGTAATAACTTGCTATAGATGCACAGCTTATAAACTTGCTGTTGTAGCATCTTATTCTGATACTTAAAGTCTGGCATTCCCTGAATATTTCCTTATCCTGAGGATGTTAGCGTCCACAAACACAAAAGTTCAATAACAGTTTATTATGGCAGCATCAATATGGTTGCTTTAGAGACATACTCAAATGTGTGCCTGATGTATGTCAGCATATCCATTCAAATCGATGAAACCAAGCATATAAGGTTATTTCCAGAGAGGACGAGCTGTAGGGAAGGACCATCCTCAGAATAGAAGGATGCAAAAGAGTGGTCCAGGTTCAACAGAAGTCTGAAGATGAGACCTCCTCCCTGCCTGCTTTTGCTATTTCTTCCTGAGTGAGTGCATAGGATCTCTATAAAAAAATATTCACTAACTGCATCATTTTGAATCATCTTCAAATTGGTTTAGGTATATATTTAAGTATCTGGCCTTACTAAAGTTGGAGTACCTATATGGGTTAAGGAATGGCGGTGGGGAAAGCAACCCTGGCTGCTTGGACGAAGTCTAGGCTGTAACTCTCCTGCAAGCTGTAAGCTGTAGAAACTGAATGATTTCTATACTTATAAGGAAAATAAAGTATTTCTCAGATTATTACCTCATATACTAGAATATGAGAGGAAGCACATTAGTGGAAGGAAGGGCTAGGATGGACAGAGAGGCACATATGACATTTTAAAAATCCTCAGCTTCATTGAATTACATAAAATGTTCAACTTAAAAAAAATTCATCTAAGCCCGGATCAAATCCAGATCTCTGCCAGAAAAATATGGTCTAACAAAGACTAAACCCCTCGAAGCTTCCAAAGCAAAGTATCCATATCTTATTAATGTTTTTAACTTCTGGATGAGAATAGGGGTATTGCCTTTGTTCATTATGAGATCATCATTATGACGTCACTACCCCCCCAAAAGATTTTCTGAGAAAAATAAACAGCTTTCTGAGGGAGCAGTGAGAAAGCATCAACAATTCATTTAGGGAGACAGAAGCAGGGCAGAGCAGCATGTGAGAGAGTTCTCTAGGCTTTGAATTACACAGCCAGGGAACATTCTGAAACATCTGTGGAGCAGCAACCACACCTGAAAAAAATAATACAGAAAGGAATGGTGCTTGAGAAGGCAGAACCAGAAGTCTACACCGTGTTATCAATCACTGTCAAGTTTCTCTCAGCTCTTGCAATCTACTGTGGACTTAGAACATTAATGTAAGTCTTTACCAGAACAGTTTTTGGCCAGTATTTGACCAACAATGCAAAATAGCAGCAGCCTTATGTTGGTCTCTTGATAATTTTCTATAGACAAACAAACAAAACAAACAAAAGGCTGCGACTTCTGATTTGTCTCTGTAAGTCACAAAGTTTAGCAAATGGATTTGCACTCTAGTGTACTTAAAGACCATGCACTGCTAAGCTTAATAAATATCATTAACTTGATTTGGGATTTTATGCAGAGATTAAAATAATAACTTCTGACAAGATGAAAATTTAAAATGGACAACATAATGCTACATAATGTTTGACTTCTGTAGCTATTTTTATGTTTATAGATATGAACTGTGATGCCAAACAGAATTATACCAAATAGAAATAATATTTGATTCAATATATTCCAGATTTTATGTCTATACAGTTCCTTATGCCCATATGCATAACTACATGTTTAATATTATTTTAAATAATTATTTGTCACTAGAACATAAATACTAAATATCAAGTTTTGCAATTCATACTAGAGGCTTACATATAATTTGTGAAAAAGTGAGAAAAAGATGAATCCTCAAAAGTTTTTCCAAGTCATATGGAGGGAGATAACACTCAAGGTAGATAGATATTTTGTGCTTTTATACAAATAGCCCTGGTTTAAAATGCAGATACTATGATATGTCTTTGACGATTCAGACTAAACTAGATAGGAAAAGAAAGAAGAAAAGACATTTCAATAAGAAAAGGCTCCTTGTAAATATGGATATTCTTCCAGTATTAATAGTGTAAAGTTCAGTATTCATTTAAGTCTATAGCTTGCCATGCTTATAAAATAATTTGTCACATTATAATCACATCTAATACATTTTACTAATTGTTTCTTTATGGCTTAATAGGGATTTACCCCTCAAAGCATCCAGCTTACACAATGTTAATGAGATTAGACTTAATTTCTAACAGACTCAGTGAAATGAAAAATTAGGCTAGCTTGACTTAACACAAGCGAGAAAGAGGCCAATGCCATTCACTCCTTTCTTTTTTTTTTATTATTTTCTTTATTTACATTTCAAATGCTATCCAGAAAGTTTCCCATACCCCTCCCCCCACCTCTGTTCCCCTACCCACCCACTCCCACTACTTGGCCCAGGCCTTGCCTTGTGCTAGGTCATATAGAGTTTGGAAGACCAAGGAGCCTCTATTCCCACTGATGGCCGATTAGGTCATCTTCTGCTACATATGCAGCTAGAAACACAAACCCAGGGGGTACTGGTTAGTTCCTGTTGTTGTTCCACCTACAGGGTTGCAGCCCCCTTCAGGTACTTGGGTACTTTCTCTAGTTCCTCCATTGGGGACCCTGTGTTCCATCCAGTAGCTGGCTGTGAGCATCCATTTCGGTGTTTACCAGGCACTGGCATAGCCTCACAAGGGGCCGCAATATCAGGGTCCCTTCAGCAGTATCTTGCTGGCATGAGCATTAGTATCTAGGTTTGGTGGCTGATGATGGGATGGACTCCCGAATGGGGTACTCTCTGGATAGTCCATCCTTTCATCTTAGCTCTAAATTTTGATGCTCAGCCTGTATCTTGCCATCATTAAATATGGTACACTTACAGAGTGTCTCCACAATTCAATCACTTTTTCTAGATGGTTTTTAATGAAAATGATAAACACCACAGTCAATAGCAGCATGGAGAGGAAAGGGTTTATCAGTCTCCAGCATCCCAACCAGTCAAAGATTGTGAGAAATCAGGACAGGAGCTGAGGCTGGGGGCAAGGCAGGATCCAGGGAGGAAAGCTGCTGCTTGATTTCCTCCCCAAGTCTTGCTTAATTTGCTTTTCTATATAACCCATGAATACCTTCCCAGGGTTCACACAACCATAATGAGCTGGGTCCCTCCCCTATCAATCATTAATCAAGAAAGTGCTTCTTAGACTTGCCTGCAAACATGTTATAAGTCAGGTTCTTTCCTCCAAGATGAATAAAAATATTTTAAAATTCAGGTGATTTTTATAGTCTTGTATTCCTCATGCTGACATTTACCATGCTTAGTAGAGATATTTTGCACATTTGTGATTAAGTCTCTTGTGTTAAACAAAGCAAAAATAATTACATTGACTAGGCTAGAGACAATTTTTAAAATGTCCTCGGTAATGCTAAAGGAATTCACTCCATAAGTTAACCACTTAGTACTTAGATATTAATATGGTGTTTCAACACTATAGCTCCATTACTCTTTACATTGCACTGTCATTTGCCAATGTTTTCTTTGGCCAATGTCTTACTTTCTTGGTTCTTAGAGATAGGGTTTCATACAGCACAGTTACATTTTCAATGTATCCCCTTCTAGCATTGGACTCCTAAAGACCTCGTCTTTCACATGTTAGAATTATAGGTATGTACCATCATGTCTGTTTCTCTATCTGTTGTCCATCCACAATTGTGGCCTATAGTTTCTTTATACATTTGTGTGAAGCCAGTTTATCTAAAGTTAGACTATACCTTTGAAAAACATGTGTAATATAATGCCAAAATCAATCTTAGTTCTATAGTTATTGTGATTTGTAGACAAATGTATGTGGATCGAAATTCCAGAAATATTCACGAATGCACCTGCCTCTAATGTACTAACAAAACAGATGATCTTCAGATATTAAGAAACAAAAAAATTCTAGTATAAACTGTCAACTCTCCATAGTTTAAGAGAACATGACTGCGGTGAGCACGGAGTTCAATGGAGAGATTAACATTTTCATTTGCCTTTTTTTTTTTTTCTGGTTACCTTTAGTTTCCAAGGTTCATAACAGACAAAAGGAGAAATGGGAATTTTCAGAAAACTAAAAAGTATAAGAAAGAGAGAGGGGAAGGAGGGGGGAGGGAAGGAAGTAAAAGGGAAGGAATGGCTTTCAATAAAATCTGATACTGGAGATGTCATTGTGTTCTGTTTTCTAGCAGCATTCTCCAAATTACTAAAGGCCTCCAAAGAAGCTGACACTGCATGTCTATGTGATGCAAGTCGTTGTGGTTTTGTTTGATTACGCTTCTCCATGCTCTAATGTCTTTTAGTCTTGATGATTTAAGATGGCAGTTAGTTCATTTAGAACAGTTTCCTCGGTAATTCATACTATGCCATGTCCCGTGGGTCCTCTTCAGTCCTGAGAAAAATCTGTCAGGAATGGAGGAATGTTTTGCTATTGCTGCAGTTTGCTATCACAGGTGATCACAGCAGGTCCTTTATGTGCAGGCTGCTTCACTGATAGTTCTTTAATATCTGTAGAGCCGAATTTCCATTGGGTACAGATCATGTTTGCCAGTTATTTCTCTACAATCCTGACCTCAACACTTGATCAGAGATAGAGAGGAATGAAGCACTTATCTATGAATCCATGTGCTTGTAAAAACAAAGATAGAGCTTAAAGTATTACCATTCACTCACCTACTGTATTTGGATCTAAAAGCCTTCATTTTATATATATTTCTTTTATATTTATCTTATTATTTATGTGTATGAATATTTTGCCTCCGTGTATGTATGTAAACTGTGTGCATTCCTTGTACCAGCGGAGGTCAGAAAAGAATGGGAGATCACCTGGAATTGGATGCCCTATGACTGGAGTTACAGAGGGTTGGGAGTTGCCACAGAGTGCTGTAATTGAACCCTGGTCCTCGGCAAAAGCAAGAGGCTTCTTAAGCACCTAGCCTTCTCTTGAGCTCAGCCCTTCCTTTAGGATTTTCTGAGTGAACATTCTTATAAGTTGGTAAAAATATTAAGAGGAAGGTTCATAGGAGAATTAAGGTACGTTTAAGGTCACAAATATATTCTGATATCTTCCTCTTCTCTTTCATTTCTGCCTATGCTTTGAGAAGCTTCTCCCACCAAACACTCTCACCGTATTGTCTAGTCAGAGGACAGAGAGTAGTAAAATCAATTGATCGAGGAATGAGTCTCTGAAACTACAAGAAAAAGTAATATGTTACACATTATAATCAGGATCATCACCCTTATTTGTTGTAGTCACAGAAGCAGACCAGTCCACAGATTTTCCAAATAAATGACTACTATGTAGACTTCTTTCACAACAGTAATTTACATTATTTTATATACCTTCAAACTCTATTGATTGACTTACTGTCTCTTAATCTTTATGTTTAGGTATTGACCAAAGAAAACCCTAATAGAATATACTCTTTGTTACTGTCCTGTTGATGCTAAGAGACATCATGTCTAAGCATTTGACTGGGGACTTGTTTACACTTTAGGGGATTAGTCCATGGTCTTCATGGAAAGAAACACTGGAATCATTCTAGAGTAAGAGCTAAAAGCTTTCTGTCCTCATCTGAAGATAAAGTGAGGTGGGAGAAGGAGAGTCCCTGAATGTGGCAGGAGCTTTTGAAAGCTCAAATTTTTACTTTCAATGACATACCTTCTCCACTAAGGCCTCACCTCTTACTTCTTCTCTAAAATGCCCATCAACTAGATAATCAAATATATGGATCTAAAAGGGCTATGCCTATTCTTCCTGTCTACCCATCTTTTTTACCCATTGTAGTTTAAATTGTATTATTTTAATCTAAACACTAAACATAGTTTTCATAATTTCAGCTACTGAAGAAAGAACATGTATTATTTTATAATACACTCAATTTTGAGTTTTTCATTAACTATTTAGTCACTAATATATAATATTCCAGGGAAGTTAATGACACTCAAACAACAGAATTATGTTATATTGTCAATATAACATGTTGAGTGCTAAATTTCACTTCATTTGTAAATCATATAATGCTTAAGTGCTTGAATTTCTAAGCTTGTTTGTTATTCTGTACATCAAAAATAATAAAACCACACAAATTATAACAATGATCATATGCATTTAAATAATTTACATTAAGAAGCAACCTATTTTAAATACCTGGAAACATTATCTAGGTTTGTATAGTACTTATTCCTTGACTATTCAATCCAGCGTTGCCTTTTATGGAATTTTTTTTCCATTGTTTTTAGTATTGAGGAAGGCATATTCTCTTAAGAATATAGGGAACTAGGTTTTCTAGCTCCTTCTCTGAATACAGCAATGGCAAGAATATATGATTGCAAAGGCTTGGACACTTAGGATTAAAATTAAAAAAAAGAAACTCTTGGAAGGGTTCTTAGAAAGGCTGTTGCAGAGAAAGTATGCTGTAGAATAGATAGAGTGGACACTCCTCACTTGTCACCTGTCCCTGTAGATAGAGTGGACACTCCTCACTTGTCACCTGTCCCTGTAGATAGAGTGGACACT
>NC_034600.1:61770793-61781167 GCF_900095145.1 Mus pahari
ACTCCTCACTTGTCACCTGTCCCTGTAGATAGAGTGGACACTCCTCACTTGTCACCTGTCCCTGTAGATAGAGTGGACACTCCTCACTTGTCACCAGTCCCTGTAGATAGAGTGGACACTCCTCACTTGTCACCTGTCCCTGTTGTAGAGCATCTCCCATCTCTTGCAGATCAACTTTGAATCCCATGTGCTTCTCTTCAACTTCTGCCTCTGCCCTATTTCTTTAAATACCTAAAGTCATTTTATAAGGAATGCAATCAAGAGAGCATTGAAGATTTCCCTAATTATCATCTTATTTTCATCTGTCTTCGTTTTCTTAGGAGAGAAAAGCACGAGTTAGCAGAACATTGAGACTCAGCTGATTTGTTCTTGTGTTTGCTTCCTTAGGAATGCTCAAGCCACTTGCTACATTCTTTTCTTATTAAACTTTTTAATGATGCTTTTTCCAAAGTTCAAACATTTCTTCTTTTTATCCTCTTGTATATTGCTATATTTTTGGAACATTCACTTTGTTCTTTAAGTACAGAATACTTGTATATTAAGCAAATGCCTGAAAATATATCCCTAATTAACTGTTTCTGTCTTTCCCATCCATTTTCTTTCTAGAGAATTCTTTATCTAAATACCCATTTATTCTACACGTGAAACTTTTGCTGTTTTCTTCAGACTTTCACAGCCAATTACTTGCAAATCGAAGTGACAAAAATTGACAAGATTTTTATTTTCATTTTTCTTTTTGCAATACCATTACCTTGATTGGGAACTCATTATTTTCCCCTGAATTGTTGGGGTTTCTTCCTTATCAGTTTCCTTTTCTCCAATGTCTACTCCTTCAAAGTAAATGGAGTATATACTTTGCTAAAAGATAGGTCCTGCAAAGGAGAATTTCTAAACTTTTTATTTCTCCATATTACTCAAAGATTTTCTGTAACACCAGGATGCCTGTGTGAGAGCTCACTTATGCCTTTGCTGTCACGAAAGTGCTGAGCAAGGTTCAGTACTGCAAAAAAAGTTATCCTCTAAACACATGATTAGAATACAAATATAATTCCTCTCCTTACTTCTAGAGATTCTAAGGCTCACCTTTCTCTCTGTTTGCTTCTCTTTCTAGGTAATACTCTATTTTCACATATAAATCATATCCATTTCTACATTGACACTATCTTTCCTTTAATCACAATTTATCTTAATGACCTCTGCAGTGTATATCCCAAGCATCATATTTCATTTAATTTCATTTAATGAAATCATTTCAATAGATGCATGACAGAGAGATAGTTGGATGGATAGATATTAAGGTAGATAGATGAATATATCCATAAGTGATAGATAGATAGATAGATAGATAGATAGATAGATAGATAGATAGATAGATAGATAGAAAATAGACAGAACTATCACACACAACATGACAGGTAAACAATGTTAGATTTGTAATAATCTTCAGAATCCACATTATTTTCTTATTAATATTGCCTAGAATTACTGGAAGACTGTCCTATCAGAATTCCCATTGTGAAACTCAAAATTCACATTATACTTAGGATTCAGGGATGAGGCTTGTCCTGACATCAGAACCATATCATTCTTATCAAATTGGGCTACATGAGCAACTCCGTGTCTGCTTCCTCATAATGGTATTGGAGAAATTGCTTTCTGTAACTCAGAAAGTGGTTCCCCGGAAGCCACTAAATCTATCAGTACACTTATTTGGACTTATTTATCCTCAAAAATGTCAGAAATGTATTTGTAATTTGTGTGGAAGTTTCTGTTTCTCAAGTTGTTATCTTTTGTTTTGTTTCTTTGTCGAAGATTAAATTAAAGTCAGAAATTTACAGAAAGATAAAACCCATGCTGTCCTATCTAGCATAAACACTTTCTGGAGAAGTTTTTAAATCACCATAACAGATTCTTTCATCTTCTAGTTGCACCTCTATATTATACTTTCTGAAGTGTCCATATATTTCTATAGAAATGCCTGTCTTTGACATTATTTACTAGTACAAATTTTCAGAAAACACGTGTCCATTAAAGGCACCTCTAGCAATGAATAGATTCTACCTCACGTGTGGGCTCATGAGACAACTGAAATCTACACTCAAGAATCCAGTGAAAACTTCTTTCTTTTTATGATAAAAACTTGCCTCACCTCTCTCAATGTTGCCATGAAGATGCCACGCTAGCCCCAAAGAAACTTTGTCCTTCCAAGTATTTGTTATTCCGTTTGACATTTTTTAACCAATATATTTTATGGTGATTTTATAATAGCCTGAAAAGTCCAACACATTAATTGTCCCACAAGTGAAATGAATATTTATTTCGATTAACAAGATCTGTCTTTAATGCAATTAGCCTTTATGCAGTGGCAAACAGCATTATGAAAAGAACTGAAATTATACCTCCCAGAGGACACCTGTGGAACAATGCTGAAGTTTCCTCTCTGATACAGGTGTTTTTCCTTTGCTATTCTTTGATCATGTTATCTCCCATATGTTCTCTTTCACTGAGCATGAAAATGGCATTAAAAATCTTGCCTTTCCAGAAGGTTTGGCTTTGAGACTGCATCTGCTCTCATCAGTTGCTGGATGAAGTTACATTGGTCTCTTTGATGGCATTTCTGGTAGATATTGGTTATGGGACACACTGCAGTAAGAGCAAGCTAAAGGTCAACAGTTTTATGGTTGGGTTGGCGTCTCAGTCCCTCCACTTAAAACATTAGGTGGAGCTTCATGCTGTCCAGTGGAGGAGGAAGAAGAAGAATCAGAGGAATCAGAAGGGTTAGTGACCCCCACAAGAACTGATAGGGACTCATGGGTTCTCAAAGGCATCAGGAAGCTCATAGTGACATGACCTATGTCTTCTTCAATAAGTTATGACTGAGTAGCTTGGTTTTCTTGAGGAAAGACTAGAAGGGATTTCATCAGCTGTCCCTAACTTGTTTCTCTACTTTTATGACCCCCTTTTCCCTACTGGGTTGCCTCTTACAGTCTTGATGTGATAGTATGTGACTAGTCTTAATGTAGCTTGTTATGACATGTTAATTTGATGTCCCTAGAATACCTGAACTTTTCTAATGAATGGTAGATGTGGCTGAATCACGTGGAAAGGTGAGGGGGAGAGAATTGGGGAGGGGAGTAAAACTAATGTCTGAATATAATATATGATAAAAGAATAAAAATTCTCGATTTTCTCTGTAGATCTCTAAATTTCTCTGATATATCTGAGAGCTTTCCAACCTAAAATATAATTTTGTCATTTGTTTCTCATGTTTCTTATTTTCCTGTTGGGGAGAGAAGGTTACAAGGGTTGGAGGTAGACCTGGGATTACACAAAATTGAGTGTGATTAAGGTTTGTTATTCAAGATTCCCAGATATTCAATAAAACTATTATGCTTGAAAAAGTGAGTGGTTGCCAAGAGGCACTTGGTGATAGGAACCTGGTGTGGCTGCTCCTTGGGAGGTTCAGCCAGCAACTGATTAATGCAGATATGAATGCTTGGAGCCAACCATCAGACTAAGTTCTGGGACCCTGGTGGGAGAGCTGGCTGAAGGACTGGAGGAGCTGAGGGGGATTTTGACCCTATAGGAATAATAATATGGGCTGGCTGGACTACTCATGCTCCCAGGGAACTAGACAACCAACCAAGGAATGAACAGGGAGGGACCCATGGCTCCAGATCATAGGCAGCAGAATATGGCCTTGCCTGATATCAATGGGAGGGGAGGCCTGTGTTCCTGTGGAAGATTGATACCCCAGCATAGGGGGATGCTGAAGGGGTAGGGCAGGAGAGGGTGGGTGGGTGGGAGAGCAACTTCATAGAGGCAAAGGGAAGGGAAGTGAGGGATGTTCTTAGATGGGGGCATGGTGGAGGGATAACAGGGAAGTGGGATATCGCTTGAGATGTAAATGAATTGAATGATTAATAGAAAATAAAATAGAATACGATTTTTAACCAAAGGAGTAATAAAGAAAATGGGAGTGATTCTTATATTTATAGTTGAATGAAACTAAAATCTAAGTCATGGCTTATGCATATATTCTGACAATTAGAATTCTCTAATCTGAAAGGAAAGAATGTCATCAGATAGTTTATGAGTCCTCTAACAGATGTCTCCCCTTTTATGTAGCCTGATTTCCTGTGGTTTTCACCACCATTTCTTTTTCTGAATGCATTGATGTATAAATTTCTGGGCCCTACAATTTATAAAGTCTTGTGGAACTCTTACCACATTTAAACTTTTTAGTTTGAAAACTGAAGTTTGTGTTCCTGGGCCATAGTCACTCTCACGGGTTCATAAATAAACTATTTCTTACTTCTCTTAAAGGGACAGCTATGCATTAAGATGGCCAGAAGTACATTTAAAATTCTTCCTTCTAACTTTTTCAAATAAATAATGTCTCAGCTTGATGGCAATAAGGAAGATAAATTTACTTTTATCATGGAAGAGCAACACTTCTATTTCAAAATGACTTGATAAAGAATGGTATCACTCGGAAGAGCAAACTATTCTAATTAATCTTCCAGTGTCAATGGTGATCGCAGCTAAATACTTTCTCCAAAAAAATATTTAATTAAATATATGTCAACCACCTGGCCTAGTTAAGTTGATTCATAAAATTAACTATTGTGAATGCATACATAAAAGTTCAAATAGTGTGCAAAAAGTCAATTGTAACACATGTGAAATGTCAAAACTATACAAAACATCTGGACAGATAAACAACTCTGTTAATGCACATATAGCCATTACAATTTATATCCTTGAATCCATTTTTTAAAGGAATGCTTGGTTTTTAACAAGGAGATACAGGAATTATTTTAAACATGAAAGTTTTTAAGGTTTAGTTTTAATTATGTATATGTGTGCATATATCTGTGTGTTGGTATGTTTACATAAGGCAGGTGCTAAAGGACACAAAAATGGCAGACCCTATTGGAGCTGGGGTTAGTGCACTAACTTATGAGTGGATATAGGGCATTAAGTACAAGATAACTATGGTATTATCAACAAACCCAAAGAACCAAAATAGCAAGGATGATCCAAAAGAGGATGAATTCTTTCTCACAAGGGGAAACAAAATAGATATCATAGGTCAATGGAAGGAGGCAACTGGGTTGAAGAGGGGATGAGGAAGGGAGGGGACAGAGTGAGAGATCATATGTAGGGAAAGAAGAGGAGAGAGTTGGAAGATTGGCGTTGGAGGGGGGGATGCAATCTCTAGGTCATGTCAGTGACCTGGGATGAGGGGAGGCCACAGAGGATCTATGAGGTGTCTCTAGCTGAAACTCCTAGCAGTGGGGGATTTTTATCCTGAAGTGGCCACTTCCTGTAGCTAGGCAGAAATGTTGGTGGAGAGAAAAGTACTCAAAAAACACTCACAAAAACTTTGACTCAAAATTTGTGCTACCTGAGTTTTTTATCTTAGCCCCAACTGGACATCCATCCCATATACAGTCACCAAACTCAGACACTACTGTGGATGCCAAGAAGTACTTGCTGAGAGGAGCCTGATATAGTTGTCTCCTGAGAGGTCCCAGTGTAGGGGAATTTGAGGGCAGGGAGACAGGAGTGGGTAGGTGAGTACAGGAACACTCTCATAGAAGCAGGGGGAGGGGATGGTATAGGGGGATTCTGGGAGGCAGGGAAATCAGGAAAGGTGATAACATTTAAAATGTAAATAAAGAAAATATCTAATAAAAATTGTGTCCTGCTTACAAAATGTACAGGAACAAAGATAGAGCAGGGAGTAAGGGAATGGCCAACCAAAGACAGCCGCAAATTGAGATCCACCCCATGGGCACGAATCCCTGACAATATTAACGATACTCTTATGCTTGCAGACAGGAACCTAGCATAACTATCCAAGAGGCCCCACAAAGCAGTCAATGGAAAGAGGTGCAGAGACTCATAGCCAAACAGTAGATGGAATTCGGAGAGTCTTATGGGAGAACTGGGAGAAGGATCGAGGGACCTCTTCAAGAACACCAACAGAGTCAACTAACCTGGACCCTTGGTAGTTCCTAGAGTAAATCCTCAATCAAGGAAGGTACAGGCTAATCTAGGCCCCCTGTTCCTATGTAGGAGATGAGCAGATTTGTTTTAGTGCTGGTCCACCAACATCTGGAGCAGGAGCTGTCCCTGAGCCTGTTGCCTGCCTGCCTGTGAATCTTGCTTCTAAGTGGACAGCCTTTTCTAGCCACAGTGGGAGAGGATGCACCTAGTCCAGCAGAGAATTGATGTGGGTACTCTGGATTGTGGTTTGGGGTATAAGTTACTGTGTGTGTTTGTGTGTGTGTCAGTGACACCTAAAGGGGGGCTTCCTCTTCTCAAAACAAAAGGAGAAGGTGGAATTGAGGGATGATTTGCCTAAGAGAAAAGAGGAGGGACTGATATGATTTTAATAAATAAATTTAATAAAAACAAATAAATATTCTTACTCTTGCCTCTCTCTTGTCTCTTGCTCCCTTGCTCCCCCTCTCTCCCCATTCCTTCCCTTCCCCTCTCTCCATGTAGTCATGACTGGCCTCTACTTCTCTACCCTCTCCCTCTCTCTGCATTCTATTACCCTTTTAACTCCTCTTTCCATATCCTGAAATTATTCTATTAGAATTTATTCTATTCTATAAATAGATAGATAGATAGATAGATAGATAGATAGATAGATAGATAGATAGATAGACCACAGAGAGCCAGCCCCAGGCTCTACAGAGAGCACACGATTCACTTTTCATCTGTCCTAGAGAAAATGGTTCAAGCCATGCAGAACCATCTGACCATTATTGGTTGCTAATTTCTGGGACACACAGATACATACATGAAAATATTCAAGGAGAGAGAAAAAAAAACATGAGTTTATAGCCAGAATGAATGAAAAATATAATATTGTGGTAACTACGATATATACAATTCATTTCCCTGTAGTCAGACTATTAAAGCAAAACTAATTACAAAAACATAAAAACATAACAATGAATGAATACCACAATAAGCTTTTACTAAAGACAATAAAATTGTTTACTTGAATGTCTCCAGAATTCAAATGAAAAGTACCAAGGAACAACCCTTAAATGTCAACTTCAACTTGAATTATTTAAGTTAAGACAACTAACTTCTTATTTCAAAAAAAATACTAGTCCTTATAAGTTTATGTTTTTGAATGTAATTTGTAAATGATGGCTACTTGCTAGGTTCCAAAAAGTATAATAAAATAGAATATGTCAAAACATTAATAATCAATCTATGTTTGGTAGTTAAAGGAGTACTTTAGTGAGTATGATTATAATATATCTCTTTTACTTCAAAGAAAGACATCACAACTTTCCAATCTAATAAATACAATGGCAAAATACCTGTTAATTAAGACATCTGGCTTGAGTCATTGAGGCACACACATATACACACACGTGCAAACACACATACATACACAACACAATCATACACACACATGCACACAAGCACACATGCAAACACACACACAAAATCACACACATATGTACACAAGCACACATGCAAACACACACACACACAAAATCACACACATACACACACAAGCACATACACAAGATAACATACACAATAACACACATACAAACACATAAAGCACACAGACAATCATATACACAGTCACATGTACAATCACACACACACACACACACACACACACACACACACACACATACTTCTCAAGCAAGCAATATTTAGTCCTGGCACTCCAAAAGCTACTAGATAGTTCTAGGAACTAAGAACCTCTAATATACCTAGTGAAAAATTAAAATATTTAAGTTGATTAAAATTCAGTCATGAAAGTCTGTAAGAATTTTGGTTCTATGATTTTAATACTGTCTGGGATAAAATCCATAGTTACCACCACTCACCTGGGGTTCTTATTCCTAGTGAACCATCAGAGGTAGAAAAGGGAAGTCTTAGCCATATCTGGAAGAAAACTACAGTCTCCATAGGATCTAGAAATATTTATGAGACTAGAGGGGATTTGAGATTCTGGGTTATTTTGACATTGTTAGATGCATTCTTACAAATAATCAAGCATAAGGAATTGCAGCACTGTTGTCCTTAAAGAAAACTACAACTATACTCTCAGATAATTACAGAATATGTTCTAAGTTATGAAAAAAGTAAACAACACAGGTACAGTACTTCTGGAATATGGAACATACATAGAACACTGTGGAGAAATAAATCAAGTAAATATTCTCTTACATATTAGTCATAGACCATAGCAGCAAAAGTGCTAATTCCTTTGTTCTTTTTTAGTGAATCTTTATAGCTAAATGTTGAAAATGTATCATCTGTAAGCAAGGTTCAATTAGAAAAAGAGTGCACCTGAGAAGTCTAACTATGAATTGTTTCTAATATGCCTTGTAGACTACTCTGACATTTGGTTTCACTGCCATGTATTTCTCACCCGTAGGGAAGCATCTATTTCTGTGTGGGTGAAGGAAAGCTGTGGAGTAGTACAAAAGACTGTACTCTAAGGACCATGCAATAAAGAAAAGTAAAATATTTCTTAATTCATAGGTGGAATTTTGAAGAATATAAAAATTAATGTCTGTGAAATTTTTCATCTCTTCTCATTAGACAAGTGGTCTAAGTATACAAATAACACATTATCTTAAGTGGTGCCCTGGTAGTAGGGGATGGGCCCTGAACTCCACAGTAGCAATCTCTCATGATGCTGTTTCTGCTCCGTTCTCTCCATCTTTCATATTTTTAGACTATATTTCTTAATAACACACAAGCTTCCTTAAAAGAAACAAAAGTATTTCATTATTGTTGAAAGACAATATTATTTTAAAAGTTTAGTTTTTTTCCCACATTGAAAAATGAATTTTAAATTTTCATAGCACTAATTGGTGTTTGACAGCACAGGGTAAATTGGTTGACTGTCTCCCCACCATTTTGAAAGCTACTTTGACTATAAAACAAAGTAAATGAAACAACGAAAACTCTAGAGACATTCAAAGAACAGCTGTGTGTGTGTGTGTGTGTGTGTGTGTGTGTGTGTATGAGCATGTATATGTGTGTGTATGTATGGGTGCATATTAGTGTGTATGCATGGGTGTCTGAGTGTCTGTATGTATTAAAAGACTCTTCAGAACTTTCAAAACTAAACTGAGGGTACATCATAAATGGCTGTAGAGCCATTGATAATTTGTGCATTTCTAAGTCACATTTCAAAAGCTGTGATTTAGACAAATTAAAAACTCATTTAGGAAGGAATGATGCATAAAATGACTTGTGTACAGTTGCCAGAAGAGAGGCTATTTCAGTAATCCAGGTGTAAGATGATGAGCTACAGTTCTAAGGTGGTGGAAGAAAGCACAGAAATAAAATGACACATTTGAAGATGTTTGAGGATGGATTGACAAGGTATGATTGCCTGTTAGATAAAAAAACTGATGAAAGAATGATCTGTATTAAAAATAACTGTAGAGATATCAAGCTGTGTATGAATGGTTTGATTTCTGAAAGCACATTTTTGCTAATTTCCCTAAAGAAAATGGCCATATAGAAACAGGTGGCTTTAATACAGTAGATAAAATAATGATTCAGGAGATAACCATACTCATGAACAGACATTAATTATAAGTGCATTCTAAGCCTATAAGTTGGCACTGAGAAGGGCTACTAAATAATGAATAATAGTAACCAATTAAGAAAAATATGCCTGCTCTAAGTGACATTTATTTTTGTGAGAATAGAGAGAGAAGAGAAAAATCCAGAGAATAAATTAATATTGGAAGCAATACAAGTGTTTGGATTATATATATTATAGCATTGGGAGGTCCTCAAGCCCTAGTAACAGAGACATTCTGGGTATTGTGATGAGAATTAGTCAACTGAGAAGAGAGTCAACCAAGTCTAATATCATCACTTGGTTGTTTAGGGAAGAACACTCAATGCAGGATGAGCCAGCATTTAAAATACAGGAAGGAAGCCCCAGAAAAGCAATAGAGAACCCCTTGGATAAGAGGTTCTACCTGGCCACAGTTGTACAATTTAGACATTGTCCAAGATTTTTTTTTTTGATTTTTTATGCTTTTTCATTTATTTAATCCTTTTATTTTTATTGATGTTTATGTCTAAGAATACATACCTTCCACTTTATCTATCATACAAGGCTTTGAGAGCAGGTTGTTATATTCAAAGGGTTGGTTCCCTTAGCTTCATGTAAGTTGAGGGAAAATAAAGTGAGGAATTATATATAAGCTGGGTGTGTGTTTACTGAGATGCCAGGCTTTCTCTTTATGCTGTAGTTTTTCATTATTTCTCTTACTTTTACTTGAAATTACTTTCAAGGTTGGCATCCAAGCATGCACAGTTTAATCTTCTAAATGAGAAACTCCATATTTT
>NC_034600.1:61781998-61788482 GCF_900095145.1 Mus pahari
CTTCTGGGTAGACCCCAAGCCTTAGTACTGCTCTCGGGCGCACTCCCCTCCTCGGGTGAGGAAAGGCGCTGGATGCCAGGCGGACAAAAATGTTTTAACATCAATTTTATTTCATTATTTTAAAGTAGTGGTATAATATATATTATTTTATATTTTATATTATTTTATATTTTATATTTTTTTCAAATAAAATTTACTATTTAATGTATCCCATACATATTCACAAAAAACCTTTCCATTTCTGTTTTAGAGCATCATATTTCTGTTACCTATGCCTAGGTTTTGTTAATTTCAAATAAACTCATCAATATTTTAAGAGTTTACATATCCTCTCTATTGTATATTTAAAATTCTTATACTTTTTTAAAACATATTAATACATTTCAAATTTCCAATTCAAAGACTAACTTACAAACATTAAACAAATTTTAATTACTTTTGGAAATTATAATATAAATATGCTGTAACCCTCTTTACTTTCCTCCCTCCAAACCTAGCAGAGCCATATCTAATGGAAACAGCAAAAGTCATAAAGCTAGCAAATGAATCACATGATGGGATGACCACCAAATCGTTTTCTACTTTTGATCTTGATCTCCACATGTTGTATGCTTGGGAGACCTTTAATATTTGTACACCATAGGGATATTGGATTGATGGGAAATATTTCTCATGAGTCATTTCTGCCTTCTTCTTGGTGTACTGCTTCTAAGCTTCTAAAGGAAAGTCCCGAGCATGCTACTTTTCTACTTTGATGGAAACTATTTCTTTTTTTTTTTTTTTTTTTTTTTTTTTTTTTTTTTTTTTGAATCACAGCTTTTTTTTTTTTTTTTTTTTTTTTTTTAGATATTGTCCTGGAATTCACTTTATAGACCAGGCTGGCCTCGAACTCAGAAATCTGCCTGCCTCTGCCTCCCGAGTGCTGGGATTAAAGGTGTGCACTGAAACTATTCTTATTAGGCCCTAGATGCCAGAGAACTCCTTATAGGATCTGGCTCCAAAAAACTCTTGAAGCATCTGCACCTGTACTTACTTAGGAACCAGATAATTAGAATAAAGTGAATTTCAAAAGCTAAACATGATTGAATGTACCAGAGGATTTGGCAGACAAAGTTTATTCCTATAACATGATCAGGTGAGTATTTGGCATATTATATTGGGTGAGGGGTAGCCTATAGTATGCCCTTCAAGGAAAAGGTACAGCAATAATGTTAGAATGGAAAGAGTTATCGCTGCCCTTTACAGGAGCTTATACTGTTGGGCAAAAACAGGGTGCAAGTATAATAAAGAATGAAGCACTATGACCCCCTTTTCTTTTTTTATTAGATATTTTCTTCCTTTATATTTCAAACGCTATCCCCAAAGCCCTTCATATCCTACCCCCACCCTGTTTCCCAACCCACCCACCCCCGCTTCCTGGCCCTAGCATTCCCCTATACTGGGGCATATGATCTTCCCAAGACCAAGGGCTGCTCCTCCCATTGATGGCCTACTAGGCCATCCTCTGCTACATATGCAACTAGAGGCACAGCTCTGGGGGACGGGGGGACTGGTTAGTTCATAATGTTGTTCCTCCTATAGGATTGCAGAACCCTTTGGCTCCTTGGGTACTTTCTCTAGCTCCTTCATTAGGGGCCCTGTGTTCCATCCAATAGATGTCTGTGAGCATCCACTTCTGTATTTCCCAGGCACTGGCATAGCCTCACAAGAGATAGCTATGTCAGAGTCCTGTCAGTAAAATCTTTCTGGCATATCCAATAGTGTTTGGGTTTGGTGGTTGTATATTTTCATAGAAAACTTAGCTCCTCCAGTTCCACTGTCCAAGGAACAAAAGAATATCAAGATTAGACATATAAACTGTATGAAGTTAGCAATATGAACATTGTATTATATCAGAAACTTAATAATAGTTCTAGCAGCTTTAACCTGAGATTTTCTAGGGCCTAATGACAGTTGGTACTCCGATCATTAAAAGTTGATAATAAACTACTTGGTACATGGCAATATGCCCAAACTGGCTGGGAGATTTTCTTTTGGTCTAGTGCCTTTGAAATAGCAAGAATCTTAAAGGTTTAGTTATGGGGTTGATGAGGGGGAAAAGTTCTAAAGGATAACTCTGTTTTATAATTTTTTATCAATAATAAATAGTCTTTTTTTTAAGATTTATTTATTATATGTAAGTACACTGTAGCTGTCTTCAGAAACTCCAGAAGAGGGCGTCAGATCTTGTTATAGATGGTTATGAGCCGCCATGTGGTTGCTGGGATTTGAACTCTGGACCTTCAGAAGAGCAGTCGGGTGCTCTTACCCACTGAGCCATCTCACCAGCCCATAACTAGTCTTATAACAAAATGGGATATAAAACATATATCTAGAGAAAAAATGATAGGATGTATATTTTGGACCAACTTGTATCTATTCCTGCTTACTGAGTTATGTATTAGTAAGAAAGCAGTCTGACTGCCAGAATAGAGAGTTGCCTTCCACCTCTGGGTTGCAGCCAAGTATTATGAAAGAAAAAACTTCTTATGTTTTGGCAGTCTCTTGGACAGCTGTTACAGACAACTCAAAAGAAGAGTTCTTATGCCTGTTTTTGTTGTTGCTGTTGTCATTGTTTTTGTTTTGCCTTTTGATTTTTTTTTAAATAAAATTGTCAGTACAAATGAAATAGTTTCATTTAAATTAATTAGATTTATATATATATAAAGAAACATGTATTGTAGATTTTTGTTGGTAGATCTTTAGTAGAATAATTGCTTATGACAATCACAGACATCGTTCCGTCCTTCTTTCACCTTCTGGCTTTATTTTCTGCTCCCTTTCCCAATTAAAATCATACCCAGTATTCCCATTTCTTGACCAGATCACCGGTACCTCGCTATTGCTCCATTGCCCTTCTTGTTACCATGAAAACTGTCCGTTTTTACTTTCCTGGTTTCAGCAGTTATTCCAAAATACACATTTGCATCTGAAGATATAGAGCTAGAAGTCTACGATGAAAGGGATCCATCGCATGGGAAACTTGTTTTTCTGGGTTTGGCTTATCTCACTCAATATCATCTCTTCTATTTCTACCCATTTATGTGACAAGTTCTGTAGGTTTAGATTTTTCAAAACCTAATTTTAATAAGGACTCTCAAACACTTTGACCTCTTCTAGCCCACCATCTAAAGATACAGAAGAAAAGACAGTAAATAGGTCAAGGAATCCAGCAATAGTTCTCTCGGGCTGATTCCAATCTCTACTTGTCAGGATACCAGCAGTCCAGCTCAGGAGCGTCAGTACCAAACAGGAATCAGGTATAATGGCAAGATCCAGCCTAAACAGACAGGCCTATGCCGAATCAGTAGAATCAGCATGACGCATCAGGAGAAAGCAGGAGCAGCCATGCTTCTCTCAACAAAGTGAAGATCAGAGAAGACAAAAACAGGAAACAAAAGAAGAGTGCCAAAGCTACCCTATGGAGACACCATCACTGTTTAAGATTGAGTCCTATTTATACTTTCTCCAGACATCACCTACCCTTCTATGGGTCTCGCCTTAGCAAAACACCAGGTGAGTCTGCATCACCTGACACATCCAGAAACTTTCACTTCAAATTTCTCTGTTCTGTCTTTACAGTTGAATAGTGTGTATGTACCACATTTTCCTTTTCCAAGTCTGAGATGCATTTTATGAGGAATACTCTGGTAATATATAAATTGATGGTGAGCCTGACAAGTACTAAGGAAAAAAAAAAAGCTTTACCTGTTCATTATTGTGTATCTAGGGTCTGTTGAGTGTGGTAATATCAAGTATTTTTAAAACATTTTATTGAAATTTCAATTATTATTTTGGAATATGTAAGTACTATTTTGACTGAGAAATGCTATGTATAACCCTAGATTTTCATTGAGAAAGTTTAGGTCAAAATTATCATGACTAGTGTTTTATTATTTATCCTTTATTTTTATATATCAAATCCCATAATCTCTTTTATTATTTTCAATCAATAGAAATTTCCTCATTTAATGAATATAAGTAGTATTTGCTATCTATTAACCTATATGTCCCAGAGAAAAATTCCATAGACACTTCTCAGCTAGAAACCAATATTAAGATGAAAACTAAATATAACTTCCACGATTTTATGAATATACAAACAAGTATTTCTGCATAAGAGATAACATGGTAAAGAATTATTTTAGAGGAAGTAAGAAAGCAAATTTAAATCAACATGAGAATAATTTTAGAGTTATACTATAAAATTAACTTACTTCTTTCTAATAAGCAATTCATTCTAACATTAAACACATCAAACTTGATATTCTATCATAATCAAAAGCAATAGCTTAATGTAAAAATAAAAGCAATTATACAGCTAATGTTATAGCACCACTATACTTTATAAAACAAAGTTTAATATTTTATATATAAATCTAATTTCTAAATTTTGCATGTGCCAATTATAATTGACATGAGTTACACCATATAGAGAGACTTATACAAACCCTGTATCTTTAAACAAATGCACAGACTATGCATGAGATTTTGATTTTAGTGTAGAACACAATTGCCATTTGTTTGTTTGTATGTACAAACATGGACTTGAGTATAAAAGACATTTGACTGAGTTTGAAATCATAATATTATTATAGATCAGAAACAAACACAAAAACCTTTTCGCTTGAATTCTGACAAATACTTTGTTTTGAAGGAGGATTCCATAATGTTAATAAGTATTATACCACAACCATCGCCTAGCTGAAATGTTAGAAAGGAGTCACAGTGGTTGAGAGCTTTGGCTGCTTTTCCAGAAGACCTAAGATTGACACCTAGCAGACTGGTGATCACTAATACCCAACTGTAACTCCCATTCCAGTTCCATTGCATATGGCACCATCTTCTGATCTCCATAGGAGTTTTCAATAAGGCCTACAGACAAGCAAAAGCATACACATAAAATATAAATGAATGATTGAATGGATAAATATTAAATATAATTTTTAAAATCCCCTAGCTGTACCTTTTAAAATATGCATTGCCTATTGTGTTCTTATATGGAAGTGGCGTTTTCAAGTGTTTATGGAGACAATCTCCCTATAACCTGTATTTAGTATCTTTTCCTCTTTGTCAAAAATCATTCATCTTGATTCTTTGTATGATATCTTATTTCCTAATACAAGAATAGTGGAAATAAGATTGAGAGGAACAAAATTCAATTTATAAAACTAATTATGACCAAGATCTTTTACCACAATGTAAACATTTCTTTTAAATATATGACTTTGCCGCATTTGAGAATGACATGTTCAGAAGACAGCTACACAAAGTTGACTGCTTCAGAGATCATACTCTTTGGTCTCTGAGTTTAGTAAGATAGCTTTGTACATATCACCCACTTTTAATATTGAGATAGTGAAGTCTTATTGCTTAGAATTTGAAATATTTGTAAACCATGAAATTATAGACAAGAAACCTGAAATTCTGAGATGCTGTTTTACAGTAAGAAAACAAAGCAGTTTTATGAAGAAAATATATTCAAAGTGATTGAAAGCAATTGAGGTTTATAAGCATTTCAAATCTCTGAATGAAACTTAATGGGTGATTATTTTATCACCTCTTCAACACTGAATTACATATAATCAATGTTAGCATTTTATTTCTAAAATATTTCTTACTTTTAATAATTGGAACTCATATTTTTTACCAAAAAAATACAATTTTATGATCATGTTGTTTTTATTAACAATACAAAACCTGAACCACTACAGCCACTTTGTATGATCCTGTCCCTGTTTTTTCAAGGACCCTGCCACTGTGTTAGCTTTCTCTCATGGTCACCTCAGCTCTTCTATCAAGCCTTCATTCCATCACCTCTGTTTAAAGTGAAAGTCCTGCCAGTAGTTTGTTGATTTATCATCTCCCGTTTCACCTAAAAGTAAAAGTTCTTTTTGCTGCTACTGTTTCAATGTCTTTCTTTTCTTTGTACATTTCTCTTTCACAAGGCTACTTCCCATGTTTCAGCTGTGCACAAACAGGATGCAAAATGAATGAGATTTTGTTATTTTTTGTTTTCCTTTTTATCTTGTTGGTTTTGTTTTGTTTTGTTTCTCTGAAAGGTCACAAAAAATTGGGAAAGAAAAGTGACAGGTGAATAGGGAAATAATTGGAGAAGTGGAAATGGGCTATCGATTTGAACAAAGGATTATATACTTATATGAAATTAAACATAAATATTAGGGAATGGTACTTAATAGACAGATAAAGGCTACATAGATAATCTACATTGGTTGTGGAATCACTTAGATGATTCTAATCAAGATCTCGAAAGTTGATTTCTTATGCCTGCATTGCTGGTGTTTTGTTTTGTTTTTAAGATCTATGGTTCTTGAAGGGAATATTGTTAAGTCCAAGTGCCTTAACTTCCTTTAACACACACACAAATACACACACACACACACAGAGAGAGAGAGAGAGAGAGAGAGAGAGAGAGAGAGAGAGA
>NC_034600.1:61790207-61791514 GCF_900095145.1 Mus pahari
GAACTCAGAAATCTGCCTGCCTCTGCCTCCCAACTGCTAGGATTAAAGGCATGCACCACTACGCCCAGCACAAAAACGTTTTTAACAAAATAAAATAGCTTAATGTAGAGTGTCTTTCAAAGTTATCAAACTTCTTGGAAATGCTAATAAATATAACATTATATCATTTGAAAACTACTAGATTCTCTAGAAATTTAAAAGCGTGACAGTATCAATTTCTTAAGGGAATTTAGACCAGTCAGGCTTATTATTATATATTACATGCAAAATGTCATAATCATGTTGAAAAACAGTTTGACATTTTCTTGCAAAGAGAAACAAATAGTTACCATATGGACTAACAATCTCCTTCTAGGTATTATGCCCAAAACATGAATTCATGTACTCACAAGAACTGGCACACAAATGTTCATAGCAGGTTTACTCATAATAGACAAAAATTAGAAATCAACCAAGATTCCCATCAGTTGTTGAGCACAGAAAATTATCTTCTGGAAGTGGACAATTTCACCATCAAAATGTGGGTTTTTTTCTGAAGCACTGTATAGTACAGTAAATATATAAGGAATATACTGAGAGTTTAGTTCATATGCCATTATAAATAACAAATTATTTTAGAAAGAAAATAGGGTTCATCTAAGGTTAGTTCCCGAGAAAACAGGTAACAAATACTTTGGTAGTATTGTAATAATTGACATACTACTAAGTGGTGATTGTACTGTAGCCTTTTGTGTTAAAACTCCATAGTTTTGTCACTTATTGTGATAATTAATATGCATTAAGACAATTCTATCCTATTGTACAAATAAGATCTGTTTATAATGTTTATTTCAATCATAGGAGAATACCTAATGTGAGTGCTCTCACAAACAATTTTTTAAGTGTATAGCACATCAATTAAAACTGTGTTTGCAAGCCAGGAAGCAGGAGTGGGTGGGTTGAGGAGCAGGGCAGGCAGGAGGGTATAGGGTGCTTTGGGATAGCATTTGAAATGTAAAGGAAGAAAACATTTAATAAAAAGAAAAAGATGAAGAAAACTGTTTGCTAAGTGGTGGCAATCAGTATAGTACATAAGTTTTTATTAGCTGAAGACTTACATTAATTTAGTAATTAATCTCTGGCTCCTTCACTTAAAATTATTTTATTTTCCAGATACATCCATTTGCCTAAGAATTTCATAAATTCATTGTTTTTTATAGCTGAGTAATACCCCATTGTATAAATATACCATATTTTCTGTATCCATTCTTCTGTTGAGGGACATCTGGGTTCTTTCCAGCTTCTGGTTATTATAAATAGGGCAGCTA
>NC_034600.1:61793104-61794657 GCF_900095145.1 Mus pahari
TAGCAGAAGATGGCCTAGTCAGCCATCATTGGGAAGAGAGGCCCCTTGGTCTTGTAATTTTTATATGCCCCATACAGGGGAATGCTAGGGCCAAGAAGTGGGAGTGAGTGGGCAGGGGAGCAGGGTGGGGGGAGGGTATAGGGGACATTTGGGATGTAAATGAAGAAAATGTAAAGTGTAAATGAAGAAAATATCTAACAAAATAATTTAAAAATTATTTTATTTTCCCATATGAATACTTGTGGACAGTGCTGCAAAATCGAAGTAAAATGTGGAAGACTAGCTAACAGGATGAAGGAAAAAAAAGAGAGTGATGAAACTGGATGAAAATAGGCAAAGAATTTTGATGTGCATATGTAGGTATGATAATAATTTTCTGCAAATTAATTAAAATATAACTATACATACATATAAAACTTAATACTATTTATTAGACGTCTTATGAAACAGAAAAATGCAAAAAGGAATGGCTCTATATTTAAGAAAGTTTAGTAAATTTGAGATTTCCAACCAGGAAAATATAACTTGAAACAATTTTAAAATAGTTGTTCCCTCATTTTTGAATATATATATATTCAAAAATATATTTCCCTTAATTCAAAAGACATTGAACATTGATTAATTTCAATATATTTGTCGGCATTGGCAAGACATTTTTTTTTTTTTTTATGGAGTGAAATGTGACAACCCAAAAGGAGGAGTGTTTGTGGAGAATAAGCAGGAAAAAGAGGGGTGAAGGAGGAAGGAAAGGAGCAGAGCTAATGACAGAGAATTATAAAAATGTCTTAATTAAAAACTCAAAGGGAGTTTTTCAGAGGACTACCTTCTATAAATGTCAACAACATCATACAGGATCTACAAAGCACATGAAATAAGAAAACCACTCCATGTCCTAAGGAAGTTAAGCAGGTAATTTACTACATATAGTACATATTTGAAAAGGAAAAATGAATCTAGAAATTTGAAATAACAAAAGCAGATGACAAATAGTTGAATATAAAATATGTGTCAATATGAAAGACAAGAAGAAATAATAATAGCAGAAATGGAAGATAAGGTCTAGGCAATAATATACCCATGTATACATAAATAACAATAGCCAACAATTTAAAAAACTATAGATTTTGTACAGAGTGAAATGAATACTCCATGAAATAGAAGGAAGTGAATTAAAACCTACAAGGATAAACAAATTAATTGATGAGATTTTCAAGGATTTCTAAAACATGCAGAAATTATACATGTCAACATTGAAACAATCTCATGTAAATAATAGAACCTACATATGACATATTACAAGAAACATATAAAAATTAATGTAAATCAACAGTGCTAATAGTTGTATGGAAAAATAATAGTTGCCAATTTTCTCATAAGAAATATATATATGTTTTTAAAAAAAATCATTGATTCTTTGGGAATTTTATATCATGCATCCCAATCATATACAATTTCGAGTTCTCCCAGGTATGCCCCTACCTTGTCATTTCTTTCAAAAAAATAGAAAACAAAGAGGAAGAAGGAGGAGGAGGAGGAGGAGGAGGAGAAGAGGA
>NC_034600.1:61795150-61798253 GCF_900095145.1 Mus pahari
CTCTCTCTCTCTCTCTCTCTCTCTCTCTCTCTCTCTCTCTCTCTCTCTCTCTTTCTCTCTGTCTTTTCTCTCTCCCCCTCTCCCTCCCCCTCTCCCTTTCCCTCTCTCTCCATCTCCATTAATAGCACTACAAAAGTAGTGGCTTTCTTGCCCTTTATAGTCAATGGGAACATGGACCATGGTCTTCCCCATGGTTTTTCATGGCAGTGATAACTACAATCACCTGAATGGTCTCTGGTTGCTGTACCCACGACATATATCAACACAGTCTTCTACCTAGGCATGGGACACAGACACAATCATCATCTTTGACATGGATCATTGACCATGGACATCAACATGGCCTCCATGGCAACAAGGGCCACAGACCCCAATGTGTTCCCAGGTAGCCACATTGACCACAGACATCAGCTTGGCCTTAGTTCCTCAGCACAATAGGCTTTGCTTCAGGCAGCTGAACATACTACCATGGGCATTAACATGAGCCCTGACTGCACTAGGACCACCATGGACTATCGAAAAGCATGAAACCATCTATTCTCATCCTGAAAGTACAGATCCTCCTGACAAAGTAATACATCTGGAAGGTTATCTCAAAATTAATGCATGTGTAATGGAATTTTAAAATGGAAATAAACTAAGGAAATTCATAACCACCAAAAGCCATCACAAAATAAGATGCTCAAAGGAAAGCTGCACCTGGATGAATCAAACAGAGAATCTCACCACGAAGGAAACTTTAAAATAGGAATTGCTAAACAAATGAAATATCAAATGGAATCCAGCATGCCCAATTCAGTAAACCAGCCATCCTCAGACATTCAGAGGAGAAGGGAAGAAGGAGCAATAGTTATTCGGCCAAACAGAAAAGAAACCCTTAGTGAATTGCAAATGCTTTCTCTAAACAATAACCTTAAGCGAAAAATTTCACAATTCTCATTTTAAAAGACTCAGAGTAGCTATCTCTAGTAAGCAAAATGCAAAATTCTGTTCTCCATTAAAGATATTAAGGCCATAGTCAATGAAATGAAGTCTAGCAATTGGAAGGCAAAGGCAGATATGGATTTTTGTGAGTTTGGGGCCAACCTAGCCTGTAGAATTAGTTCTTGGACAGCCAGGTTTACAATGTTAAACCCTGCCCCTAAACAAAATAAGACAACACATAAGAGAAAACAAACAAAACCCCACAAACAGGGGACTCGCGTCGCGGCCGCGGAGACTAGAAGGAGGACTCCGGATCCGGCTTGGTGCTCGCCCTCGCTCGCCATGGAGAAGACCGAGCTGATCCAGAAGGCCAAGCTGGCTGAGCAGGCTGAGCGCTATGAGGACATGGCCACCTGTGTGAAAGCCGTGATGGAGCAGGGCGCCGAGCTGTCCAACGAGGAGCGCAACCTGCTGTCGGTGGCCTACAAGAACCTGGTCGGGGGCCGCAGGTCTGCCTGGAGGGTCATCTCGAGCATTGAGCAGAAGACCGACACTTCTGACAAGAAGTTGCAGCTGATCAAGGACTATTGGGAGAAAGTGGAGTCGGAGCTGAGGTCCATCTGCACCACCGTCCTAGAATTGTTGGATAAGTATTTAATTGTCAATGCAACTAATCCAGAGAGTAAGGTCTTCTATCTGAAAATGAAGGGAGATTATTTCCGGTATCTTGCTGAAGTAGCTTGTGGCGATGATCGAAAACAAAGGATAGAAAATTCCCAAGGAGCCTACCAAGAGGCATTTGATATAAGCAAGAAAGAGATGCAGCCTACGCATCCAATCCGCCTGGGGCTGGCTCTTAACTTTTCTGTAGTTTACTATGAAATCCTTAATAATCCAGAGCTTGCCTGCACACTGGCTAAAACGGCTTTTGATGAGGCCATCGCAGAGCTTGATACACTGAAGGAAGACTCCTACAAAGAGAGCACCCTCATCATGCAGTTGCTTAGAGTCAACTTAACATTATGGACATCAGACAGTGCAGGAGAAAAATGTGATGCAGCAGAGGGGGCTGAAAACTAAAGGCCTCCAGGGAACCAACCTCCTTCCCCTCGAAACCTTTTTACATCTCCATTCCTTATTCCACTTGGATTTCCTCTAGCAAGAAAGCCCATTCATGTGTATGGGATCAATTGTTTATAGTCTTTTCACCCTGCAGCTTTGGGAAAACTCCATCCCTTGGTTTGTGTTGTCTCCGCCTTCCTGGTGTGCAGTTACTGCTGTAGAAAACTATCAATAGCTTCATTTCCTATAAACACGAGTAACTTCCAGACACTTGTGTAGAGGAGTGACAGCACATTTGGTATTTAAGTAATCTGAACCAGTTCTGCAAGTGATTGTGTTTTGTATTACTGTGAAGATATGGAAAATGTAGTGCATTACAATTTAAAGTAATTGTATAACAACTTCTTGATTTCTACATTCCTTTTCTGAACCTACTTGGGGGTTTTCTTTCAGAAGCAACTTTTCCACGCTCTTATTAAGAAATTCCTTTTTAGTAGGAATCCAGAAGTGGTAGATTGAATGGGAAAGCGCTTAATGCATAGGGCTTGGGGTCACAGATTGAAATGTCTCCTGTGTCACATAGTCTAGAGGTTACATCTGTCTGTGACAACAGGGAATTTCCTTATGCATTCTTCATTTGCTGCTGTTTAAGTTGACAACTTCCTTCCCAATAAAAATTCACTTACACCTCCTGCCTTCGTAGCTCTGGTATTTTTACCTTGTGAAAGAAGTAGTATGTTGCTGCCAGAATACAAGCACTGCTTTGGGCAAACAAAAATGCATGTCCTTTCTTAATACACTAGAAAGGAGAAATAAAGTACACAAGGCCAAGTCTAAACTTTAGTACTTTTCCATGCAGATTTGTGCACATGTGAGAGGGTATCCGGTTGGTCCAGTGGTTGTTCTTTAGAGAGTTGGACCACTATATTATGTGTTTGCTAATCATCAACTACAGTCCCAAAAAAGCCTTGTGAAAATGTTATGCCCTATGTAACAGCAGAGTAACATAAAAATAAAACTACATTTTATAAAACCAAAAAAAAAAAGATTTACTGTTGTTGCTTACTAGTGTTCCTGTGACATGACTGCTTGTGGACGTTGTACATCGTGGTGCGNA
>NC_034600.1:61798259-61808813 GCF_900095145.1 Mus pahari
TNCGCACCACGATGTACAACGTCCACAAGCAGGTGCTAGAGTGATGCGGTAGGAGTAGACGAGTGGTTAGAGCAGCACCTTCATAGAGGCAAAGTGGGGGGCAGAGAGGGATGATTGAAAGCGTGGTTATGGAGGGGAAACGTTTGAAATGTAAATGAATAAAATGGTCAATAGAAAACAAAATAGGGGTATTGGTTACTTCATATTGTTGTTCCACCTACAGGGTTGCAGCCCCTTTCAGCTCCTTGGGTACTTTCTCTAGCTCCTCCATTGGGGGCCCTGTGTTCCATCCAATAGCTGACTGTGAGCATCCACTTCTGTGTTTGCCAGGCACTGGCATAGCCTCACAAAAGGCCACTATAGCAAGGTCCCTTTAGCAGAATCTTGCTGGCATGTGCATTAGAATCTGGGTTTGGTGGCTGATGATGGGATGGATCCCCAGATGGGATAGTCTGTGGATAGTCCATCTTTTCATCTTAGCTCTAAATTTTATCTCTGTACCTATATCCTTTCATGGGTATTTTGTTCCTCATTCTAAGGAGGAATGAAGTATCCACATGATGGTCTTTCTTCTTGGTTTTCTTGTGTTTTGCAAAATGAACTAACCAGTACCCCCTGAGCTCATGTCTCTAGCTGCATATGTAGCAGAAGATGGCCTAATAGGCCATCATTGGGAAGAGAGGCTCCTTGGTCTTGAAAACTTTATATGACCAGCACAGGGGAATACCAAGGCCAAGAAGTGAGAGTGGGTGGATAGGAGAGCAGGAATGGGGGGAGGGTATAGGGAACTTTCAGGATAGCATTTGAAATATAAATAAAGAAAATATCTAATAAAAAAATAAAACTGCAAAAAAAAGAAAATGAAATAGGGTCTTTTCTTAATTTTTGAGAATTTTTAACAATTGGTGTTTACTATTTAAAAACTTTGTAGTAAATAACAAATTAATTCATTTCTTGAGAGTTTTTGCTCATTGAACTGATCGCTGTTAACAGTAGGAGTCATGTATAGGTCTTCTGCTTCCTTATCATCCAGTCTTGAGTTGTTCTGGAAAAAGATCCACTTATGACAGGTCATGAAGGTTGTTCATAGTAATTAGTTGTAACACACTGATAATATTTTTTTCTTTCTGTCAACATATTTGCAGTATTTTTATTTCATGTTTCACTTTCCTTATTTAAAGTCGGTCTCTTTACATCCAGCGTAGAGGAAAAAATTGTCAGGCGAACTTTAGGGTATTACACGGTGGGTGCGCACCTCTTTCCTATTCACCCGGGTGTCCAGGGGCCCTTGGTCTTCATGCCTTCTATGACTGCAGTGTCTGAGACAATCCTCTATCTAGTGTACAACCTGTAGTATACAGGCGGAAAAGCTATTATGTACAAGTCCATATCTCATTTTAACAATTATAACATTCTGATTAATATTACCTCTGCTAGCTCTCCCTACAAACAGTCGAGTAAATGTGTTCTGTCTGAGATACAGGAAACACAAAATCAAAGTCACCAATGACTTATGCTATAGTATACATTATATTCAGCCCAGTACCAGTGTTAGTTATACTCACCATCCCACAGATAATTATAGTCTGCTTAACCTGGACGTGCATACAACAGGTGTCTCATATTTGCTTATAACCTGTCAGAACCATATGACCCCTTGTATTCAAGTCACCTCTCACTGTTTCCTTAAACAAAGGACAAAGTCAAGTGACTTTTAATTAGAAATAAAAGGAATAAAATTTAAGAGACAAGTCCCAGCTTTTCAGAATTCCACCTGATGGATCATTCCTTCATCTTTGCCCCCATTCCCAGAAGCCTACAGATGCTCCTGGTACACCTAACTTACCTCCTTCCTGTGGATTCTCCCACCTTCTAGCAAATTCTCATCACATCATGTCACCAACCCATACCTAAAAATACGGTCTATCCAGAATACCCAGGGACAACAAATTGAAGGGTCTCAGAAACATCTGCTACCAGGCAAACCACTGATGCCATACTCTACTAAGCTACAGAGAAGGCAATAAAAAAGCAAGACAGAGAACAATCATTCAGAAAATAAAAGAACCAAAGAATAAATGGGGATCACAAGATAGATCAGACTGTAATGTGACTGATTATAAAGAGCATGCTGCTTCAGTCCTTTCTCTATCTCTTCTATTGGGGACCCTTTGCCCAGTCCAATAGTTGGCTATGAGCAACTGCCTCTGGGGAATAACACTTGAAATGTAAAGAAAATATCAAAAAAAAAAAGTACATGCTGTAAAAGCATAAGAAACAAAGTTCAATTTATAGAGCAATATACACAGTGTGACAGAGAGTTAGCACGTGCTTCCATGTTAAATATAGGGACTGACTTGACAAAGGGATTTCTGAGGGTATCTGACCAATCCAGGTTCACTAAACTTGCAAGCAAAAAGCCAGTGTAAGACCACTATTTATAAAACAAGGACAGTTGTTGTCTACATCCCTCCACTGGAAGCCCTTGTTGGAGTCTATCACCTCCACTAACCACTCCCCCTCCACAGGCATACCAGAGTGCTACCCAGGTCTCCAAGAATGCAGTGTGCTCAGACTGCCCACCATTGCTAGGACTGTCCACCATTGCTCGGACCACCGCTGGGAACCCTTCCTAACCCTTCCTTGTACTTAAGCAAGTCTGATCAATAAAAATTTGAGCCTTGATCAGAATCTTTGCCAAGGCCTCCATATTTCTTTTCGCAGCCCTTTTCCCTTTTAGGAGTTCCCGCTCTTCAGTGCTAATCCAGACCGGAGTGTTTCTGCAGACAGAAACACTCAAGTGGCACCCAATTGGAGGGTGGGGGATGGATGGGAACTAAAATAAGTCGAGCAATTTTTTGATTAGCAGGTACAGTTATAATACCAAGANGGGAAGCAACCATGATTTGAATTTCTCCCTCATAATCATTATTTAAGACACCTGGATAAATCTGCAGGCCTTTTACAGCAGAAGTACTAAGTCCTACAGTAAAACCCCAAGTTTCTGCAGGTAAAGGTCCAACGACTCCGGTAAGGAGAGTCTGAACTCCCATTTCTGGGGTTAATACTGTGTGGGTGGTGNAACAGAGCTCCAATCCAGCACCTGTTGGAATTGCCCTGAGGAGTTCAAAAATGGATTTTCTTGGCTGGGCAGCAGTTCCGAGGCCCCATAAACTGCATGCCATTTGTAGCCTGGGGCCTGGGGCGAGCCCCTCCTCTGGTTTTCCGGCAATGGACGGCCCTGCCAGTCTGCCTTAGACTTACATTCCCTAGCCCAGTGGTTACCCTGTCTGCAGCGAGGGCAAATTCCTGGGGTGCGGTTTAATTTTCTGCCCTCAGCACTTTTATTCTTCGGACAGTTGCTTTGAAAATGACCAACATTTCCACACTTAAAACACGCCTTATCCCCACGTCTACCCGACGGCATTTTTCGCGCCGTGCTCTCTTGTAAGGTAGCCGTCAATGCTAAACTCTGACCACCGGATGGACCGATTTCTGCACACAGACGAAAGTACCCCGCCAGATCCAGCTGTCCTTTGTATGGCCGAATAGCGGCACGACATGCTGCATTAGCATTCTCATAAGCCAGTTGTTTAACGAAAGGGATTCCCATTTGAGAATCTCCAGCAATTTTGCTAGCTGCTCTAAGCAATCTATCTACAAACTCCTGGTAAGGCTCATTGGGGCCCTGCCGAATGCCGGATAAACCTCCATTAAAATCCCCTGTGGTAGGTAACAAAGTCCACGCACAATGAGCAGCCACAGCAGCCTGTGCATAACCCCCCCCCCCCAGGAAATCCGATCTGATTTAGATTGCCTTCATATTTACCTTCTCCCAATAGCATGTTAACATCACAATCTGGGTTACCAGTGTGCGCATTTAAACTAGCAATTGTCTTACATGCTTCTTGCCACTCAGCTCTCCAGAGTAAAAAATCTCCTCCTGACAAGGTAGTTCTACACAAAGTCTTCCAATCTTGGGGGGTCAAATGTGACTCCACAAGTGTATCTAATAAAGCTAGAGTGAAGGGTGCTGTGGGGCCGTACTGTGCCATAGCTGTTTTTAATTCCTTTATCACCTTAAACTCCAAGGTCTGATATTGACCCACCCTATTGTTTTGCTGGTCGAACATTTTTGCTTCGGGGAAAGCCAGCATGTTAGAAGAATCATGTCCTTCCCCACGAGCTCTAGGTAAGGCTTCCTCTAGTGGTGGTTGATAAATCTCAGGGTAAGTATTTTTTACTCCAAATGACGTGGCTTTTAGCTCCTGAAGCTCCTTAGTCAGTATTTGCAACTTAATTTCGAACTCTAGCTTACATAGTTGCAAATCCAAATGAGCAGCCCCTGCTACTGCGGAGGTCGCAAGTGGGACGGAGGATTCGGATTCCTTGGAAGACCAATCCTCTTCAGAANATCTGGTGGCTCCTTTTGGTAAAGGATCCCCTTTTTGAGGAGTTAGCTCATGGTCAGAATCTCCATACTTCCCTAATTTAGAATTTCTCTGAGATTCTTTAAGCTCAGCCTCAGCACTATGTAAGGCCAGCAGAATCTCCCCATCAATAGCATCTTTCGCTAGTGCCCAGAGGCAGAGTGTGAACTTGTCTGCCTGGGTGTCCCTTAAAGCTTTTCCAATTCTCTCCCAGGTTCTCTTGTTTAAAGTTTTTTCCTTTCTGAACCATGGGCAGTAATAATCTATCTATTCTACAACATTTTGTAACTCATATTCTTTGAACCCAATTTCTTTCCCCTGAAGCAGTCCTTGGAGACTGTGGACACAAAACTGCTTAGAGGTCCCTGATCCCATAATTTCGCTGCGACCCTGAGGGAAGAAATGCCGGGTTAGCACTCAACCACTCAAATTAACATTGTGCCTGTAATAAATCAAGGAGGTTTAGAACCTGTGCTAGCCAGGAATCAGCATAATTGAGAATTTACTAAAGGTCCCCTGGTGGTAAAATTGAATTCTCACTGGCCTTACACCGGAATTCTTCCTCAAACTGCCAGCCCCCATCCTTAGACTAACAATGGATCAGTTTCAAAAAAATAAAAATCCGAGTCAGGTGCAGCTGCTAAGCCACCACAGCTCCTGGGTGTGCCAGTCTAACAAATTTAATTTTTTAAAAATAAAGGGTGGAGATGTTGGAGTCTCCCACCTCCACTAACCACTCCCCCTCCACAGGCATACCAGAGTGCTACCCAGGTCTCCCAGAATGCAGTGCGCTCGGACTGCCCACCATCGCTAGGACTGCCCACCATCGCTCGGACCGCCAAGGCAACTTCAAAGGACTCAAGGGCATGCTGGGAACCCTTCCCAACCCTTCCTTGTACTTAAGCAAGTCCGATCAATAAAAATTCGAGCCTTGATCAGAATCTTTGCCAAGGCCTCTATATTTCTTTTCGCAGCCCTTTTCCCTTTTAGGAGTTCCCGCTCTTCAGTGCTAATCGAGACCGGAGTGTTTCTGCAGGCAGAAACACTCAAGCCCTGTCTATCTAGTGGAGGTGGTCTCGTCAGATCCCCATTTCTTAACCATGTCAGCTAAGGTCAACCACATAGAGTCCTGGGAGCCTCCCCCATCTCAGATCTCTGGAATTCCTAGAGTTTCTCCACATCCCCAACTCCTGAAAGCTGGATATTTTCACTCATTCTCCTGGCCCTCTGGGTTTCTCTTCTGTCTTTCCCCATACCTGATTCTGCCTCCATTTCCCCTCCCCCTCCTCTCTCCCACTAAGGTCCCTCCTTTCTTTAGCCGCCCATGATTATTTTGTTTTCCCTTCTAAGTGGATTAAAGAATCCTCACTAAGGCCTTTCTATTTAACCTCTTATGGTTTTTGGGGTATGTCGTGAGTATTCTGTACTTTTTGACTAGTGTCAGCGAGTACATATCATGCATGTCCTTTATTTTCAACCTGAAATTGTTCCTGTCTAAAAGAAATGCAGGGACAAAAATGGAGCAGGAAAAAAAATGAATAGCTGACTATTGACTGTCCCAACTTGAGATACGTCCCATGGGCAGGCATCAAAGTGTGACAGTGTTAGTAATGCTATGTTGTGCTTGCAAATAGGAGTCTAGTATGGCTGTCCTCTGAGAGGTTTTACCAGTGCCTGATTGAAACAGATGCAGATATTCACATCCAAGTTTTTGACTGATGTTAACACCCTTATGAAAGAGGTATGGGAAGGATTGAAGGAACTGACAGATATGACCACCCCATAGGAAGACCAATAGTGTCAAGTAAACTGGACACATAGAAGCCCCCCCTCCCCAGAGATTAACCCATTAATTAAAAAAGCATACACAGGCTAGTCCTAGACCCCAGGCACATATGTAGCACAGGACTGCCAGGACCAGGAGGGAAAAAACATTAGGAGTATAAACAAATAAAATAATTAATAGAAAAAACATGAAAAATCACCACCACCACCACCATCATCATCATCATCAACAACAACTTCAACAAACACATAAACATACATATGGAAACAAAAATACACGGTAGGCATCTCTTGTAGAATAGTCAAGGTTGTCTTCTGACTTGTACATGTCTATTCTGACACATGACTCCTTCACATATACGAACATAAGCACATACACACACATAGCACATATGTAATATAAGAGGAAAATAGTAGAGTGTAGTTTCTTTTTCTGTATCTTTGTAACTTTGAGACTTCCAGTCGTATCCACAGGCACTCAGGAAATGACAGCCAAATTTTAGATTTTTGTGGATAGTCTGGTTTCTGCTGGTGATAATTCTATATTGGATATGTCAAAGGTACCAACCAGAGATGACTTCAATTCAGATTTTCATCTTTGCATATAAAGAAAGAGCCTCCACAAGACATCCTAAGATTTGCAGTCTGTGGAATGAACAGGTTTGATCATTCTCTAAAGAATCTTCAGATCATAGTCCTATAGGTGAATAATGTTTACGAAGAAGGTATGGATCATGTGAATCAGGAGAGTCAACCACAACTTTATAAAAGGGACATTCATACTACGGGGTGTGTTTCGGGTATGTAGGGTTGTATGTCAGTTATAGACAGAAAGATGGGATGAGAGGCTCATGGAATTTCTAACATCAGGCTTAATGCCACCAAACTTCAGTATAATTGTCAGTTTCCAGGATACACTACTGGACACTGAGTGCAACATTATTTATTTCACTGCCTGAGATGGGTCTCCTGTGCATAAACTTCTTGACTTGTCAGCATCTGGATCTCCTACTCTCCTTCTGACACTTACAGTGGAGTTGTGACTTGTTAAGTTTATGATAATGGTCTGTTGCTTTCTATGCCAAATCTACCATAATAACTCAGGTTTAAACAATATGAATGCCCACTCAAGATGGTATCTGACCATTACACAGTTTGTCATATAGAGTGATATAATAAGATTTTTAATTATTGCTGACATATTTAGGAGAGGAGTCGCTGTCTTAAAATAACTTGTAAGTCAGCCTAATACTAGGAAGCATGGTGGGTTTGGACCGAGGATGCAACACGCAGCAGTTCTTCTGCAGAGCCACCCAGTTCTCCCTTTTGATGATGATTGGTACTCTGCTCACCCTGCCCAGAAGCCAATTGCTGGGACCTGTGGTTATGTTGACCATCTTCTGGTTGTATGTTTGCCCAACTTTCTTTGAAAGTTTCAATAGTTATATTACTCATTTTGTAAGTTTTCAAAGTTCTTCACTTGTATCTTTTGAGAATTGATGCTTTCCCTGCTCACACTATTATCTAAAACAAAATATATGTGCTAAATTATAAAAAGTTACTTCAATTACTATTATAGACAAGCAAATAGAAGTGAACCTATAAATGTGAAAAATATAAGAACAATATGTGATTCTTTTCTACTATGCTTCTAAGGGTGTGAAACCAGCCATTTTCACATATAAGCAAAATTGAGTTCACAGAAGAGCATTAATAATAATGGGTTTATTTGAAATAATAAAACCTATAAAATTCTACATTCTCAACAAATAGAGTTAGACTAAATTGTAGATCTTAAGGTGGAGTACTACATAAGAATATGAATAAATAAGTTCCTGATATGTATTGTGTATGTTACAAAGGAAATATATATATACTGACTTAAATGCAAGGCAATACATTTAAATACTTTTTTTTTACTTCACTCTACAGAAATGATAGATACTGACATCTATGAGAAGAGTGAAATAGCTATATGATAGACAGGAAAAGACAAGAAAGTTCTTTTCTGATGCCTGATCACATTGTTGTGGGTACTGATTACGTGACAATATAACATAGAAACATCAACATGCTACATGACTATTTATCCCGTGTAAACACATTACCACATTCACCCTTCTTTTTAATGTTATTAATTAGGGTAAAATTTACATATGTAGAAAATTCACATTAAGTAATTGCAATTAAATATCAAACTCATTTTTCCTAAGGAATATTATCCAAATGAGGAAACATTTCACCTTAATCATTATCAGAAAAAGACAGCATTATATTCTGTAATTATTAAACATGAATAAACAGGTGTAGTTTATTGTTGGTAATCTACTTGATGATAATATTATTAGTGAAAACATTATCATTAAGAATATCCAAGAGAATACTGTCTCATGATTTTTATAAAAGTTTGGGCTTAAGAATGATAACAAAAATGAATAAAATATAAGAATGTTTTTACAGTGGACTTGTACAGTAAAAACACCAGGTGATGTAGAACTGTTCAGGTTCTTATTGAAAGAAACATATAGAGTGAATATAAGTCAAACATATTATCGGAAATGGCTTGTTAGTTTTTCAGTGTTTAAGATTATCTATTAATAATGGTCTTCCCAAATGAAGTTTAGTTCATGGTGCGATTACATTTAAAGGGATAATATGGTAAATTTACAAAGAAATGAACAATTTTGAGATGGAATCTCAAAGATTATGTAGTGGATGTGTTCAAAACTAGATATTTTCTGAACAGACAATTCATCTCAGATTTCATACTGTACTGGCTAGTTTTGTGTCAACTTGACACAGCTGGAGTTATCACAGAGAAAGGAGCTTCCGTTGGGGAAATGCCCCCATGAGATCCAGCTGTGGGGCATTTTCTCAATTAGTGATCAAGGGGGAGAGGCCCCTTGTGGGTGGGACCATCTCTGGGCTGGTAGTCTTGGATTCTATAAGAGAGCAGGCTGAGCAAGCCAGGGGAGGCAAGCCAGTAAAGAACATCCCTCCATGGCTTCTGCATCAGCTCCTGCTTTCTGACCTGTTTGAGTTCCAGTCCTGCATCCTTTGGTGATCAACAGCAGTTTGGAAATGTAAGCCGAATAAACCCTTTTCTCCCCAACTTGCTTCTTGGTCATGATGTTTATGCAGGAATAGAAACCCTGACTAAGACACATACCTCTTGGTCCTTTTTTTGTTTTTTTATTGGATATGTTCTTTATTTACATTTTAAACATTATCCCTTTTCTGGTTCTCCCCTTCCTAAAACTCCATAGCCCATCCCCTTCCCCTGCCTCCTTTATGAGTGTGTTTCCCCACCCACTCACCCACTTCCACATCCCTGTTCTCCCATTCCTCTATAGTGATATTGGATATTGGGCCTTCACAGGATCAAGTGACTCACTTCCTACTGATGCCTGACAAGACCATAGTCTGCTACATGTGCTGCTGTAGCAATGAATTCCTCCAGGTATACTCCTTGGTTGATGGTTTAGTCCCTGGAGGCTCTGAAAGGTCTGGTTGGTTGATATTATTGTTCTTCCTATGGGGTTGCAAACCCCATCAGCTCCTTCAGTCTTTTCTCTTAACTTCTCCATTGGGTACTCCGTGCTCAGTCCAATGGTTGGCTGCGAGCATCTGCCTCTGTATTTGTCAGGTTATGGCACAGCCTGTCAAGAGACAGCTATACCAGGCTCCTATCAGCATACACTTCTTGGCATCCACAATAATGTCTGGCTTTTGGTGACTGTATATGGGATGAATCCCCAGGTAGGGCAGTCTTTAGACGGCCTTTCTGTTAGTCTCTGCCCCCACACTTTGTCTCCGTATTTGCTCCCATGAGCATTTTGTTCCCCTTTCTAAGAAAGACCGGAGCATCTACACTTCCAAACTTTGGTCTTCCTATTTTTATTTTTATTTTTATTTTTATTTTTATTTTTATTTTTATTTTTATTTTTATTTTTATTTTTTCGTGCTTCATGTGGTCTCTGAATTGTATCTTGGGTATTCTGAGCATTTGGGGTAATATTCACTTATCAGTGAGTGCATACCATGTGTTTTCTTTTGTGATTGGGTTACCTCACTCAGTATATTTCCTAGTTCCATCCATTTGCCTAAGAATTTCATGAGTGTATTGTTTTTAATTGCTGAGTGGTCCTCCATTGTGTAACTGTAACACATTTTCTGTATCCATTCCTCTGTTGAAGAACATCTGGATACTTTCAATCTTCTGGCTATTATATATTAGGCTGTGTATTAGTCAGGGTTCTCTAGAGTCACAGAACTTGCAGATAGTCTCTATATAGTAAAGGAATTTATTGATGACTTACAGTCTGCAGTCCAAATCCCA
>NC_034600.1:61809183-61824332 GCF_900095145.1 Mus pahari
CTGTCTTAATCTTCTGGATTCAATCACCACCGTGTCTCAAGATCTCCATACCAAGATCCAGATCAGAAACTTCTATCTCCCAGTCTCCAGATTAGGTTCACTGGTGAGACTTCCAATTCTGGATTGTAGTTCATTTCAAATATAGTCAAGTTGACAACCAGGAACAGCCACTACAGGCTGCTATGAACAAAGTGAAGCATGTGTCCTTGTTATATGTTTGAGAATCTTTTGGGTATATGACCAGGAGTGGTATAGCTTGATCCTCAGGTCTAATTTTCTGAGAAACTGCCAGACTGATTTCCAGAGTGGTTGTTACAGCTTGCATTCCCACCAACAATGGAAGAGTGTTCCTCTTTCTCCACAACCTCATCAGCATCTGCTGCCACCTAAGATTTTGATCTTAGTCATTCTGACTGGTGTGAGGTGGAATCTTTTCTGCTAAGGTACCTGTATTCCCATTCATTAATAGAACACTTTCACAAGGAGAAACTTCCTGGACTTAATTGGTAAGCACCTGTTTTTTCAACACAAAATTGTTCTCTATTTTATCCATTTCCATTATTTTATCCAACTTAAAAAAAAACCCTAAGAGAGATTTTCTGGATCACTGGAACACATAATTATATTTATCTGTTTCAGGGATTATAATAACTACCATATATGTTAATGAAAAAGCAGTGTCTTAACTAAAATGAAATTGCATGTGAAGAAAAATACAGTATTTTATTGAATATCATACAAATAATTGTGGATTTTATATTTCTTAATAGATGTATTGAGTCAAGTATCTAATTACACACTTAACACAAATTTATTACCACCATTAAAATGAAAACAAAAGTATTTGAAATTTTAAGATCATTTCAGTATAAAAAAACATTATATTTTCTATGGAAAATTATAATTGATTCATCACTATATAGCCAGTTGTGGTTGTTCATACCTATGACCTAAGCGTTTGGGGAATATCAGCAATAGGGTTAGTGTAGGTACAAAATCAGCTTAGCTTAAATAGTTAGTTCCAGGTCCACCTTGGATGTAGAATGAAATGCTACACCAAGCAGCAATAACAGAACAAAACAAAAATGTAATATATGCCAAATTTTCCATATTTGTAAGTTTTATTTCCCAAGCATGAAGTCATCTTTTAATAGTTCATGCATTTTATAATAGACCTGGAGGAGGCAAGGAGTCTAAACAAGGAAATGAAATATAGTGGCCAGAGTTATACAATTTCTTCCACTTTACATTTTTTTTCAGAAAATCTTTTTTGATGTGTGTCATTTTTTATTGTTTTATTAATTTATATTCCAGACTCTGCCCCACCTCCTGGTCCCCCCTCCCACAGGTCTTATTCCCATGGTTCCCTCCCCTTTGACTCTAAGAGGATACTCTCCCTTCTCCAGGGGCATCACACTTCCATGGAGTCTTAAGCCTCTACAGGATTAGGTGCATCCTCTCCAACTGAGGCCAGACAAGACAGTCCTCTGCTATCTATATGCCAGGTACTTTGTTCAAGCCTATACATGCTCTCTGGTTGGTGGCTCATTTGCTGAGAGCTTCCAGGGGACTGTCTGAGTTAGTTGAGACTGTTGGTCTTCCTCTGGGGTTGCAATCCCCTTCAGCTCCTTCAATCCTTCTCCTAACTCTTCCATAGGTATCTGTGACCTCAGTCTAATGGTTGCTTGTTTGTATATACAATTGCTTGTCTGTAACTACATCCACAATTGGCTCATGGATGGTTCCTCTCCTGTGTCTCTTTTGATCTTCTCCTAAACCCTTTTCTCCTGTCTTGCTCTCCCCCTCTATCTCCCCTCATGGCCCAATTCACACTGTTGGCCATATAAAGTTTCATCTCTTCCAGGTGCCTCTGGTTATTCTCTCCCTGATGCTTACCATAAATTTTCTCTTTAGTCATACTAGGGGACCATCATGTTCTCATTTTTCATTCAGACATAAGACATAGAGAACCAGAAATTGGAGTTTACCATACTAGTTCTGGGGTTTGATTCAATATTTATTCACTGTGCGATATTTTCTCCCCTTTGGGGGTCATAATTTATATTCTATGTCATTGTATATTGAAAGTATGTGATTTTCCAATATACAATCCAAATGTATGGGGCTTACATTTAAGAGATAGTGTTAATTCTCAGAAGAGATTATGAACTTTTCAATAATGGTGAGACTGTAATAGACTATGGTGAATTTTGAAGTTGAACTGACTGAACTTCTTGTTTTTAATATGGTTATACACCTATAGGACCCAGGGATTGCAAGACGGGTTTCAAATAAGAATTCCAACATAGGTTCATATAATATTTAAATGCTTCATCACCATGGCTTGGCTTTATTTAAAAGTGTTGGAAGGACAAGGAGTTATGGCCCTAGAGGATATGGGTGGGGTTTGGCATTGGGATTTCAAAAGGCAATAGCAGGACCAATCCTCACTGTCTTATGACTGGGTAATAATGCAGTTCTTAAATTCAACTTCTCACCTGCCTGCATGCTCTCCACCACGATGACAAACTCAGATCAAATAATTTTTCTCTTAATTGTCTTGGTTATGATACCTCTTCATATCAATAGAACAGTGGCTAAGATGCTAGTGTATTTATTATACCTTAGGACATTTTGTTTAACTAAACATGAAATAAACAAAAACAAATAAACAAAACAAAGAAACAAAAAAATGCTATTGTCATTTGCTTTTATATTTTGCTTTCTGATTTGTGTTTTTGTGTCCTTTTATTTGTTTTTTTTCTTTGTTTTTGTTTTTGTTCTATTCATTGTTAAAGAGAGTTGGGAAAAGAGCTTAGAGTTAGATAGGTGGAGACATTAACTTGGGGAGGCGAATTAATTATATAGTGGATAAAACATTGAAAAAATAATTATATTTTTAATTGAAAAATAAAGATATGAACAACATAATTTTTTCTGGAAGAATTAAATTTACACATGGGATATATGAATCACTCATGAATCATTATTATATCAGATACCCTGGTAAATTTTTAACTCTAGTATTCATTTTAGAAATGCACTCCAAGTGATTATAAATTACATTTTCATCACTGATGGTAGTTTTGCATTATTATATTTGGAAGATAGCACAATTTTAACAGTTCTTGTAAGTAAATTTACCAAGGTAAATGAAGAAATTTATGCCAGTCCCAGTAGCTCTCTTACTGTTTTCGTGTTTCCTGCTGATATAAAATATTGGATATAAAATATAAAAATATTTCATGGTATATATAAAATAATCATGAATATAGTAGAGTAGTTTTCTCAGAAGAGTAATGTAATTTCATAACTAAAACATATTTATTTGACAATAATGTTTATGTATAATTTAACAAGATTATTTGAATTGTCATTAAGTTTTACCAAATATAATTGGACACATCTCTCTGACTCTGTGAATTCAATAGCATAGCATACTTGAATGCTTCAATCACTTGGATCTCCTTTCATTGACCTATTCAGGGTCTTGATCATGCTCATTGATGCTCTACTACTTATAAGCATTAACTAACAATAATTAATTTTTCCAGAGAATTCAAATACCCTTATAGCCTTTGTGGTATACAATACACATATGTGCTTAGACATAATGCAGTTAAACCACACTGAAACAAAGATGAAATAAGCATTTTGAAGAACAACTTAGGTACTATATTTCATTAAAATCATGATTGGATTTTCTTCTGTTAAGTTTATAAAGTTTAAGTTGATATGAGTTTTCAAAGTATTTGTGGAATTCCTTGTGATGGAGTTTCATGCATAACCTAACAAATTGGCTTTAGAATTTAAATTAAGTTTGATGAACAAAAGTTTAAACAGAAATTAGGCAGTTCAATTCTAAATAAGGATCAAAGGAGTCTGTATGATCACTAGATATTATTTTTCACTCTCTTCTGAACAAGACTGAAAATAATATGTGTTAGGAACATACTAAAGTTTCTGTTCTAAGCACAGCAAACTGGAAATACATGGTAAGAAGAGATCACTTCAAAGAAAACTATGAAGAGAATTCACAGAACATAGTCCTGATATCTCACTTTTAAAACATGGAACAGAAAAATATTTATGATCAAGTAAAGAAAATGACCTGGTATAATCAATCAATCAATCAAACAAACAAACAAACAAACAAACAGAGCTGTGATAACCACTATGCACTTGGGTGATTACTCTGCCTCCAAAGATTTCAATTGGGGATGAATTTAAAATAAGAAATGAAAGGACATCTTCGAAGAAATATCTTAAGGCTGCAGGATACTGGGCAGATGCAATTTGTCTGAGTGCTAGAAAAGCGAGAACCTGAGTAATATAAAACTGGTCATTCCTCCTCTGACAAAAGAAAAAAAAAATGCACAATCTAAGTTGATCTGAGGGAAACCAGCACCTCACATGGTGGATAACATAAGTAATTGGGGTCACTTGATTATCATCAATAAGGTTCCTGTGGAAAATGGAGGTTGAAAGATAACAGAGGAAAGAGATGCATTCCCTAAAGACATAAATTGCTGTCTTTGATAATGTTCATTTCTTGTGAAGATGCAACATAACCATAGTAACTCTTAAAAAAAAAAAGTGAGATGGCTACTGTTTCAGATATTTAGTCCATAAACTTCATGGAAGGAACCATGAAGCACACAGGCAGATATGTTGCTGGAGACGTACTTGAGAGTTCTACATCTGGATCAGCAGGAAACACGAAGACAGTCAGAGAGCTACTGGGACTGGCATAAATTTCTTAAACCTCAAATCCATCCCTTGACACATTCCCTCCAACAAAGCCATGCATACTACAAAGGCTATACCTCCTCACAGTACTGCTCCCTGTGAGCATATGGGGCCAATTTTTATAAAACACTACATTCTAGTCCTTGGCCCCATAGGCTTATAACCATATCAAAATGCAAGAATGAATTTAGTCCAACTTCAATATTCCCCAACCATATCCTATCATAGTCTCGACTTTGTTTAAAAGAGAAAAACATTCAAAGACTCTTTTGAGACTCATAGAAATCTGTGCAACCCTTTGCTGAATCCAAATGAAAAATCAGATCACAGCTCCTGACAGACAGTGGTACAGGATATACATTACCATTCCAAAATGGAAGAAAGGAAGCACTATGAAGAAATATGGGGACCAAAGCCAAAACATAAAGCCAGCTTGAAAAGCTCCAAGCCCTGCCTCTCCATGTCCGATGTAAATAATATACAGATATACAGATCTTCTACCCCATTTCAGCCTTGTGGACCACAACACTTCAATTTAGTCTCTGGAAGATTTTTTGGACATGGCCAGAATGCAGTCATTTCCTTCACCAAAATATCATAAGAGGCCCCAGGCCATACATACTAATACTATTCTATTCTGAAATCATTGATCCAGACTTCCAAAGTTCAAATCTTCCTCGGCACCACTATCTTTCATGTTTCTAAAACTATGGCTCATTAATGTCTATTTAAAGTATTCAGTGGCTTTTCTAATCCAACGTCCACATTCCTCTAAATAGAAGCATGGACTGGCCTAGTATATCAATAAGCCATTTTCTGGTACCAAATTCTGTATTAATGAATGTCCTATTGTTGTGAGAAGGCACCATGACTACGGCAACTCTGACAAAGGAAAGCACTAAATTGGGGAGGGTTTACATTTCTTTTTTTTTTTGGTTTTTCGAGACAGGGTTTCTCTGTATAGCTCTGGCTGTCCTGGAACTCACTTGGTAGACCAGGCTGGCCTCGAACTCAGAAATCCGCCTGCCTCTGCCTCCCGAGTGCTGGGATTAAAGGCCTGCGCCACCAGGCCCCGCTGGGTTTACATTTCATAGGTACCCTACTTTGTAGTCATGGAGGGAAGCATGGTTGCAAAAAGAAAGACATGGTGCTAGAGAGGAAGCTGAGAGTTCTGCATCTTGGTTGGCAGGCAACCAAAAGAGAATGAGAGAGCCATGGAGTCTGGCTTGAGCTTCTGAAACCTTAAACCCACTCCCAGTAACACACTTCTTCCAATATAATCACACCTCCTCCAACAAAGGCACACCTTAATAGTGTCTATGAGCCTATGGGTCCATTTTCATTTGAACCACCACAGATGGTTATTTATTGCCAATTTTGTGGCTAGACAGGACTGATTCATAGGACACTGAAGAAGATAATTCAACAGATATACTGCGGTTAGTGTGAGGTCTTCATGGGTTTGCTGAGTGCTTTATCAGACCAGAATCTCTTTCATATAAGAAAGAGTACTACTTACATGAATTATTTATAATTATTCAAACCAGGTTACCTTAATATTAATATATTTACTGACAATGGGCATATATAAATCGAGACCACTTGAAAGCAAATGTGCCACCATTCATGTTGAGCCACAGTTCTTATGGGGAAAATAGATGAAAAACTACATTCAGTACCTGTTAATATATAAAAGAGTTCAAAGACTGAGAAAATATAATAAAACTATGATTGACAGATAAGCACAAATGAAAAGGATGAGGATTAATGCCAGATGAGTACTTACATGGCAATAAGCTCCCTGGTTCTCAGAGCTGGACACGAGAAATGGCTTCTCAGTATACACATATTCTGTGATTCAGTGTCAGGGGGTTCTGCTTTAAATATTCCCTGGAAAAAGTCATGCAATGAATCTCAATGTTAAAATCATCAAGGTAGTCAATATTTCAGGTCATAAATTTGAGATGAATAAAAATATAACCATGTAACCTACAAAAAGGACAAATAAGATATGAAATTAATAGGGATTAAAAGTTACTTTTACATTTCTTTTCCCACAAAAATGTAGATCCTTCAAAGAATGTTGCAATATATTATTCTTTAGACTATATTATTTCAACCATGGGATTATCAATATTTAGGAATATGTTAACTCTTCTTAAAAGAGGTACCGACTGACGACATTGTAGCATTTCAATAAATTTCTAAAATAAATTCCAAGATTCAGCTAGCAAAGAAACATAACAAATGTTTCCTTGTCAGCAATAACCCTTAAAGCCACAATTCTAATTCTATAATAAAATGTGGATAAAATTATATAAATATGTAATATGAATAAGTGAAAAATAAAATGGAAAATTGAAATAATTATCATTACTACTCTCATATTTTTTCTTGCATAAAATGTATGAAAGTCCTTTAGACTACTGTCTGGCTATTAAAATTTTATTGTGCCAAGTCAACTAAGCTGAAGCCATTTTTCTTAGAATTCTTCTGTATATAATTGCAGGTTAGAAGGGCCAAATGAAACATTTTTCAAGGAATTTGGAAGGCAGAATTGTGCAGCAGACACATTAATTCCGTACTTGTCAGTCCCTTTGTATTGTTTCCAAATGGATTTAAAAAGGAAAAGAAAATTGTTAAGTAATATAATGAAGTTCTCAGGGTATTGATTTTTTTTTTTTTTTTTTTGTCTTTTCTAGGAAGACTCTACTACTACTATAAAAGAAACCCTTGTCTCCAGGGAAGGCACTATGTAAAATTATATTCACTTTTTAATGTTGAATATACTGACATTCCACTAAGATTGAATTTACAACTTTAAAAGTTGTCCTGTGATACAAGTCGGTACTTGTTGGTAAGAAATAAAATGGGAATGGATACTATGATGGTATGGATGAAAATGGCCTCCAGTGCTCATAGGGAATGGTACTTTTAGGAGGTCATCAGTGAAGTAACTGTGTAATTGCTTCCTGCCATGATGATAATGGACTAAACCGCTGAGCCTGTAGCCTGTTCCAATTAAATACTTTATTTTATAAGCATTGTCATGGTCAGAGTATCTCTTCACAGAAGTAGAAACCTTATGAAGACAGATGCATTCAGAAATTAAAAAAAAATACTAATTGTATTGAAAAGGACAATTAATTCTCATATCCTGGACCCTATAACTCTACTGCCTCTATATCTACAATTACCTTCTAGTCCAAACATTAACAACAAGGCCCAACGAAAGTACAGAGAAGGAGAGGCATACAATGTGCTATATAAAAAAATATGCATTTTTGTACATTTAAAATGACAAAATACCCATGTAATAAGACTGAAATTATTATAACTATTGCAGATCAAAGTTGAAGTACACAAATCTGATATGCATTCACGAGAAAAAAATGCACGAAGAGAACATCCCGTATTCATGTTTCTAAATCAAAGGATGAGAAAGTATTTCATGACCAACAAAATAAAATGGTAAAGTTACATTTCATGTTATAGAGAACACAAGCTAAGTTAAAAATATTGAAGTTGGTATTTGTGACACACCTCTTAATTACCTGTTAGTATCCCCAAAGCTTATTCTAAAATGTGTTGCCTTTATTATGTATAAATACCTTACCATGGAATATACTCTCCTAGTCCCCACTGAAACCTTCATCATTTCTTACAAATGGAAACTAAGTAGAAATTACTATGTGAGACTTGACCATCCAGAACTCACTTGCAGTAAAGAAGCATCAATATGGAAGACAACATCTCATATAAGTTGATCCCAAGAGATGTAACAGTAGTGAAAAACTAGAGGGTAATAGAGATGAACCAGTTATCAGATCATTCAATGCAGCCATAAGCATTGTTATTCAAAAGCAGATAATGATATCCTGTACACAAATTTGATGGGTATATCACATTTGTATAAGTAAAAGTCTACAGATCTGTTGGATAGATTATATCTAAAATTAAAATAATATCATACCATTCTTTTTTCTTTAAAATACTTTTATTTCATGTGTATGAATATTTTACCTGTATGTAAGTGCATCGCACATGCGCCTGGTGCCGTGGAGTTCAGGAGATGGCATCAGACCACCTGGGACAGGAGTTACCGATGATTGTGAGCCATCTCTGCAGCCATACTTTTGCTTACTATATTCTATCCTGCCTCAACATCTGTAGCTAATTATTAGGACTCTTAATTCCTTTAGGGTTACTCTAGAATTAAAAGGTGTATATTTAATTTAGAAACATACCATTCTTTAACCAATTTATTGTGTGTCTTTTTATAATGACGAGTCTGGGTCTAAGAAGAAGACTTCATTGCATAGCCTATGATCACTTTTGTAGTTACTCTTCAGTTTTCTTACAATATGACAATTTGTTTGGCATTGTGAGGACACTGGTCACTAGTTCTGAATCCTAACTTATTTTTAAAGAGCAAAATAATACTACTTTGAACATGTCATAACAAATTGAAGCTGTTACAGCTATTTTCTGAGTTTCATAATACATCATCAAATCACACATAATTACAAATTTACCTGACTCATCACATGATTACTGAATCACAGATCCATGAAAGGGAGCTTGTCAGATAATGAAAGCTGAACAGAAACATTCAGGAATCCTTTTACATGAAAATTATTAAATCAAACAATACCAAATCCCTATAAGTATTGCAGGGATTAATGTCCTCATCTCAGCACACTCAGTCCACCTGTTTCACTTGTTCAGAGAACAGATGCGAATGCTAATTATAAAATTAGATTATTGAAGGGATAATTGCACAGTGTCCTATTGCAACTGCTGATCCAGATGTGGTTTTATTACTGGGTCAAGTCATCACCACCCTATGGCAATTGCTAAGCAGTCATATAGCAATAGAATATTCTTTATATCCCTAAGCAAAAAATACATACTTATTCTGGCTTAGCAGGTAGAACCCAAAGTAATAGTTCTGTGGGGCTACATCACTTATTCAGTTTGCTGTCAAAGTCTAGTCTACAGTGATATGCCACTCTATTATTTCAGAGTGATGTCATTTTATACTTTGTATATAACATGTATTGACTTGGGGTCCTGTGATGATGATTCACCAACTATACATAGGAAGAACAACAATATTAACCAAGCAACACCCCCCAGAGCTCCCAGGTACTAAACCACCAACCAAAGAGAGTCCCATGGATCAAGCCACATATGTAGCAGAGGATGACCTTGTTCCCGGTCAGTGGGAGAAGAGGCCCTTGTTCCTATGAAGGCTTGATGCCCCAGTGTAGGGGAATGCCAGGGCAGGGAGGCAGGAGTGGGTGAGTGGGTGGGAGAGCACCCTAATAGGAGCAGGAGAAGGGGGATGGGATAGGGGGTTTCTGGAGGAGAAACTGTGGAAGGAGATAACATTCAAAATGTAAATAAATAAAATATCCATTAAAAAAGAAAACATCACCTATAAAGCTTGCATGTATACTTTTTATCAAGCATATGATAATAAACTGAAAAATTACTCATAAAAAAAAAGAAAGATGTATTTTGGGGTTTAGAATTTGATTCCATAAAATTTGGAGCCCTAGTTTCTTTGTTAATTTCTTGGGGGAATTTATGACATATTCTAACATATTCTTCCTAACTTGAGAAGCTGTTTCATGTGAATGATTCCACCAATAATTCACACTGGATCATCCCTTGGATTTCTTAAGATACAGGCTATACCATGTACCTCATTGGCATGCAAGACTCTTGCCTATTGCTATGCTAAAAAGCTGATATTTTTTGGTGATACCAAGTATGCCTTTGCAAAATAGTATCATCTGTCTGTCATGAAAACTATTATGTAACTTGGAGCAATTGTGGCAGTTTTTAAAGTGTCTGTGCCTCCCATTCATTTGGCCATGGAAAATAAGATTTACATTAAAATATGTAAGGAAACAACTCCCAGAACTTGTCTTCAGCATGAACATGATTATGGTCTTTTTGGTGGTTAGGTTTGATTGCTTTTGTTCTCATCAGAAAAAATGAATTGTTATCACTGAAATAATGAAAATTATATACATTTCCTTCTAAAGAGACTTTGCTTTCCCCATTGTATGAATAATTTATGAGTTAATGTGAATTAGAGAAAAGAAATACACTGGAAAGGCAACAAAAAGAGATGATCAGTGAATTGCTGTAGAATTCCTGATGCTCAATACTCAATTTGGAAGACAACTGCTCCTTTGTTTTTCTTAAAGGTTTGTCCTTAATTTTGAAATTCATTTTTCAATAATAACATAATTAACTCAAATGTTGTGCATTGTAGAAGTTCTTAGGTTACTAGAATGTACATCCCTTATTCTTTGAGTGTCGTGTCATCATGAAAATGTATGACCTTTGGCTGAGGAAGTTCACATGGGAAATGTTTCCATAACTTGTAAACTTTGCCTTTGTAGATGAAACTGAGGAGGATGGTACTCAAATCATATTCCCATGATAATAACTTCATTACAGCATTTATCCCTTCCCTTTCTTCTCTTCAAATACTCCTATGCACCGTTCCCTACATAAATATTACTAAATATGACCTGGCAGTCCATATAAAGTTGATATATGTTTTCAGAGCAGACCATGATTCTCATGTTTCTCAAATCTTAATCTAGCCATTATCCTTTAAAACAAATTCACCTTTTCATGAAAATACTTATATGTGCATATGTGTGTTTATACACACACACACATATATATTCCATATATACATATTCCATATATGTGATAGCATGTCAGTAGATGAAAGAGTAAGACACTGATTTGCTAATTTGAGATTGAGCTTAATATTTTATTTCAAAGCTAGAATATTTTCTTGAACATTTACAATATATTAAGCAATATTGGTAGTTCTAGTAACATGCACTATGATTATCTTCAGCAATGATATTTTCCTGACCTAAGTTCTTTTAGCTCTTTTACTGAGATTGGCATTTTCATTTCCTGTAAATACAGCATAATATGCTTCCTAGTTGATTTGAATCAAAAGAAGATTGAGAAACTTACAAAACTTCCAATTAGTTTTCTTCTTATTGTTGTGCAACTGCATGTGTATATATAATCTGAGGTAGCAATGCCATATTTGTATGTGCAGGTCTCAGGAAGTTTGCAGAGTCCACTCTGTCTTTCTACCTTACATGGGTATGAAGAATCAAACTCATGCTATTAGATTGGTAGAGAAAGTGGTTTTAATTACTTAATCAATTTACTGGCAAAGTAAAAATGTCTTGTATATGAAATGTATACGAGATGCCTTCAATTGGAAGATGTATACTCAAAACAATCATAATACTGTACTCTGTCATAGAATGAAGAGAGAGTATTTTTCATTGATTTGTATAGAGTTGAAAAATCATTTCCAGAAAACTGTTTCTTTGGGTTATGAATGTTGCATTTGCATTTATTTTATGTTTGCGGCTCACATGTTATTAAGGAAAATTATTTTCCATTTTATTTATGTGAGAAATAATACTGTCATGAAAGTAATATCACTTGGAATATATTTCTCCCATTGTTAATTCATTTCGAGTCATGCACTTAAGGCTGATTAAAACTGAGCAAGTGGTATTATGTAAACAGACAAGTTTTATCCCCTGTAAGGCTGGTGATTTAATAAACACTTTTCATAATAAGTCAAGAGGACTACAGAACTATCACTTCACCGTAAATGAAACAAGAGAATCAATTCTTTACAAAGAAAATGGCTAATGTGGAAATTGGATTCTGTGACAACCCATTGAACAAACAATCATGAGCAACCACAATAAAATGTAATTTCCTTTATCTCGGATTCTTTAAAGTTAGCAGTTAAAGCTGCATTCTCATATTTGCCATTCTATATAGTTTATCTTTCAAGCGGATGATTTTATGTTCAAATATCTGTAGCAAGGATAATTCATGGGCTGAGATTTCAGGGGTGAAGGAAACAATGGAATATCACACTAAAGTTTCTTTGCTTCAAAGTCATAACTGCACATGGGTTCTTCTTCTTCTTCTTCCTTTTTTTTTTCCCAGTTTGTATGAGTTCATGGAGCAGCGGGAAAGCAGAATATAATCAAGGCAGCAGGGAGCTTCTCTCTACAACTAGAATGGATTTACATTTGTCTATTATGGAAATGATTTTCAACTTCTTCCTATTTGCCCATTTAAAATAGTAGCAGAGAAAATTTCCAGACACACTGAGGAAAATATTTTCCAACTTTTTCTACAATTGAAATGTGGTTTTTACTAATATTTAGACAAATTCCTCCTGTACTTCTTTCAAAAATGGCAACTTCATCAATTGCATTATTTCCTTAGTTTTAAGGGACTTAAAAGAGAATCAAATTTGCAATGTATTTATTCCACAACTCAAACTACCTACCATTATAGTGTTTGTACTTTGATATGATAACATTTTTCCACTTTTTAAGTTGAAAATAGAATTTTTTATACAATATATTTCCATTACAATTACCTCTCACCCACCTTCTTTGAGACCCTCCCTACATCCCCTGTCATCTAAATCCATACCCTTTCTGTACCACCTTAGAAAACAAACAGGACCCAAGGAGCTCAAGGGGTTTGCAGCCCCATAGGAGGAACAACAGTATGAACTAACCAGTACACCCAGAGTTCCCAGGGACTAAATCACCAACCAATGACTACATATGGTGGGAATCATGGCTCCAGCTGCATATGTAGCAGAGGATGGCCTAGTCAGTCATCAATGGGAGGAGAGGCCCTAGTCAGTCATCAATGGGAGGAGAGGCCCTTTGTCCTTTGAAAGCTCTATGCACTAGTATAGGAGAATGCCAGGGCCAGGAAGCAGGAATTGGTGGGTTGGTGAGCAGGGGGAGGGGGAGGGAGCAGTGGATAAGGGGTTTTCAGAGGGGAAATCAGGAAATGGGACAACATTTGAAATGTAAATAAATTAAATATAATTTTAAAAAAGGAAAAATAAAACCAACAGGTATATAAAAATAATGTAAAAAAATATAAAAGCAAAAACAAACAAAAAAGCTGGAATAAGACAAAACAAACAAAGAATCAAAAAACAGAAGTAAAGGTGTCACAGAGAAAGAACAAGAAACACAAGTAGATGCAGAAGCACACAGGTTCACACTTACAGGAACCACATCAGAAAATCAGAATGCAGGATAAATACTCAAAAACCGTTCGCTGTTTTTAAGAAAAAAAAAATGACTTAACAAAATTCAGTTTTGATTTCAAAACTCACAGCTATTATCTGTTACTAATAACCTTAAATGAAACAGTAATAATGTACATACTCTGTCAGTGGTCCTTAACCTCTTCCACAAATTTATCAAATGAAAAGTTTTGACTTACTATAGTTTTAAAATTATATTTACTTACCTATTTTAGTGTGTGTAATGAATATAGTTGAATGGATTCACTGCAAGTATGAATAATATTTCGACTTCAAAGAAGTGAAAATGCAATTTAAGACCAATACCTTTCTATCTTTTCCATTTAATCACAACCTTCCTGTGAATTCAATGAATGCTATATATTTTTATTCCTGAAATTCAGTTCCCTTTACTGCAGCTGCACAAACAGTCACTCACTCAGTCAATGCAATTAATAACAGATGGCAGGCATGTAGTAAAAGTGTTCACGTCATTTATTTTCTTTACTGCAGAATCTAGGTGCAGTTTTCTATGACATAGGTTTCTCACTAGTAAGCAGGTTTCTGTAGTACAGGGCGACATTCTTTTTTATTTCATTTTTTGTTCCAAAAGTGTTTGTGAAATAAGGCTCCAATATCACAGTTCCCTTATCTCCATCAATACTTCCTTCAGTGACTCACCTCCTTTTCTGATTTCAACCCTGAATTGGGTGGAAAGAGCTCTCGACACATGGATGCTCTAACCCCCATTTCTAGACTTGGGCTTCAAAATTACTATCAAATATATGCATTTCCCTTTTTCTTTTTCTACAAACATAAATTTTATAGTAATAAGGCAAAGGCTAATTTGTTTCAGAGTGCAAACCTACTCTTTCCCTCATTTTTTTTTTTCATGCACTTTTGAATCATGGTTGGTGCCTTCTTTCCACAGATTTGAAGAGTTTAGTTTCCTGATAAACACACTTCCACACAGTATCTAGTTGAGGATTCTTTCAATGACTTTATTCATTTTCTGGAATTCGATTTTTTTTTTTAACATTTTTGTTATCTATTGAATCCTTGAATACTTCATTCCTCCTTAGAATAAGGAACAAAATACTCATGAAAGGATATAGGTACAGAGACAAAATTTAGAGCTAAGATGAAAGGATGGATTATCCAGAGACTACCCCATTCGGGAATCCATCCCATCATCAGCCACCAAACCTGGATACTAATGCTCATGCCAGCAAGATTCTGCTGAAGGGACCCTGATATTGCG
>NC_034600.1:61824953-61832426 GCF_900095145.1 Mus pahari
ACACACATACAGAGAGAAAGGGAGAGAGAGAGAGAGAGAGAGAGAGAGAGAGAGAGAGAGAGAGAGAGAGAGAGAGAGAAAATGCAATACACACCCAAACCCACACCTACCACTTTCACAATCATCTCCCCACTCCACTCACTAAACTTACCCTACAATATGCTTTTAACTTTAATGATACACTTTATCATTTCAAACATTTTGAAGAAACTTGATCATTATATCAAGCTTGGTGATCTAGAATTTAAGAGAAATGTCTAGAAAAAAACCTCTTTGATAGGGTATAAGTCATCTCTTATTTCACTCTTTAATGGTCACATTCATATCACTTTAAGACAATTATGTTTGTTTAAATTGGATTTCCATGTTTGTTAATCAGTTGTAATAATGAGCTGTTAAAAACCAAACTGGAGTGAAGTAATATAAACATTAGGATTTCTGTGGGGATCATGTCAATACACAATGCGTAGTTCTTAAGAAAGTCTCTGAGTTTAAACATAAAAATTTAGTTTACTTCACTATATTTAAAAATGACAATATTACCTTTTGTAATGGCTGATTCTGCTTGTAACATTGACTATATCTGAAATGAACTACAATTCAGAATTGAAGGGCTAACCTGTGATCCAGATCTTGAAGCATAGTGGGTTTGAAAAGCATAGGCCCAGGTAAGGCAAAGCAGTACACACCTAGGCCCAGGCAAAGCAAAGCAGTGCACACCTTTAATCCCAGGAGACTAAGGAGATCTCTGAGATGTTAGCAGCCTGGAACAAAAGAAGTCCCAGGTCCGGGACACACCTTGTGCTGGAGGTGTTAAAGACATTGGAAGAAGGAAGATTTGCTCCTCTTTGCCTGATTCCATTTACTTGACAACACATCTGTCGGAATCTACTTCTGCAGAAGAGCAGCTGCAACAACTAGCCTTGTGGGACTAAGCAACTACTAGATCCTTGGGATTTCCCATTCACAGCTGATCATTGTTGGGGAGTTGGACTACAGACTGTAAGTCATCATAGCAAATTCCCTTATTATATAGAGACTATCCTTAAGTTCTGTAACTCTAGAGAATCCTGACTAATTCAGAAGTTGGCAGTAGCACAGGAGGCATTTCAGTGACAAGCTGACCATGATTTGAGGAGGACTGTGTAAGGACTTTGAAACTTTGGGTTAGAAGAACCACTGGATGTTAAGAGCTCTGTGGGATGCTCTGTAGGAGCTTGGAAGATAATGTTGAGAAAGAACAGTGCAAACGATGGAGGCCTGGCTTGTGAAATTTCAGACGAAGATTAAAGACTCTTATCAGGTTCTTTGCTGCTTTGATTGTAAAGATTCTGTGGTTTTGGTTAGCTGGGGCTGCAGAATCAGTTGTGATTAGCAGGACACCAGAACTACTAAAGCAAAACCTTTGCATTATTTCTCAATAATGGGATTATTGATGCTGGTTAGCTGGAGCTAAGAGATTAGTAGTGACTAAGAAGAGACCAGCATCATTGAGCTGAAGTCTTCTGGGAAGTGTTATCTGAGAGCACAAAGAAACTGTGTTCCATATATAACCAAGGTTGTACCTCATGCTGCAGCTGGACTTGGTAACATGTAAGAGTCACCCAGGTAGTACTGGTTTTAAAAACATGAAGGGGTCACAAAGAACAGCTGAGGCTTGACACTGAGAGGCTATCAAAAGCCATTGGTAAAGATGCAGCCTCGGTTGCAATTAATGGTCCAGGAATGAAGGTGTCATGCAGAAAAGTTGAGGCTTGGAACCATGAAGAGAGACTATGAGAAACTATTTTTGAAGCCTAGTTGCAGTGAAACACAGCAGTATTTTGGAGATGCCAGTACCATGAGATGACCACCAAGAACAGCAGCAGCAGTGGAGTACAAGCAGCTGGAGTCTACGAAATAGGGGGTATGTACAAAAGACAGAGCTGAAGAAGTGACCCAAGACATCGAAGGAGCTCAGAAGATCATGAGTGGATCCCAGACATTAGACGGTTAGGGTTTGATTTTGCTTCATGATTTTGACTGTGCCCTAATATTTTTCCCTCTTGAAGTAAGAATTTTAGTGGAGCCCAGTTAAGAGACTTTGACTTTGAATTTCAAGAGATATTAAAAGTTTTAAAGGGATTGAAATTTAAATATTTAAGAATGTGTAAAGATGGTGGAACTCTTGAAGTTATTTAGACCCTGAGGATGAATAAAAATAGGGTTGAGACTTAATAATGATATGTTTGTGTGTCAAGTTGACAAGGGTTCAGTTGTACTGGCTGGTTTTGTGTATCAACTTGACACAAGCTGAAGGTATCACAGAGAAAGGAGCCCCCCTTGTGGTAATACCTCCATGAGATCCATCTGCAAGGCATTTTCTCAATTAGTGAACAAAGGGGGAGGGCCCAGCCCATTTTGGGCGGTGCCATCCATGGGCTAGTAGTCTTGGGTTCTATTAGAAAGCAAGCTGAGCAAGCCAGGGGAAGCAAATCAGTAAGCAACAGCTCTCCATGGCTTCTGTGTCAGCCCCTGCCTTCAAGTTCCTGCCCTGTGTGAATTCTTGTCCTGACTTCCTTTTGTGATGAACAGCAATATGGAAGTGTAAACTGAATAAATCCTTTCTTCCCCAACGTGCCTCTTGTTCATGATGTTTTGTGCAGGAATAGAAACCCTGACACTAAGACTCATTTCTTCCTAAATTTATAATTTCATTTGGCAAACTTTTTCTTTAATGCCTTTGGTGTTTAATTCTTCTTTGCATGTTTTATATTCAGAGAGCTAAGTACGTTGCGCTTGTATAATTTGTGTCTGTGGAATTAAAGAAAAAAAATAAATAGGATTTCTATTATTATAATGTCATGAACCAATTATCAATCAAAACCCTATCAGCTGCAAAAGAAGTCTATACATGAGACATAAAAGCAAAATAAAGTGGTTAATAGTAAATTTCTTCATAATGAATCAGATCTTAGAGGTGGGTAGTTTCATGTACAATCTTTCCTATTGCTAATAATTATGAGTGAGTTGTGATAAGTTATTTTTTAGCAATAGAAACAACCTCAGGAATAGCAGGAAATTGAGTTTGGATTATAATGGTGACAATAAAGGAAATCAGCCTATAGATAAGATGTTGTCCTACGTTGGACAGCTTTTATAACATTGTGACAAACTTATTTACTTTGCCTGATATTTTCTGAGGTTTCAGTGCCTGATAAATTGATGCCACTACTGTATGTAAAGTACAATGTTATGGCTCTCACAACGCATGGTAGTGCAAGGCATCTAAAGTCCACAGTATTCAAGACAAGCAGGCATAAGGACACAAGAACAAGACAAGACACATCAGGGTTTCAAATGCAATCTCCTGGTGTGTGTGTGTGTGTGTGTGTGTGTGTGTGTGTGTGTGTGTGTGTGTGTGTATGTGTGTGTAAGTATTACCTCTAACTAGGCTCTAATTCCTTAAAGACCATTTGGTGATGAATTTGTAAATAAATTGACCTCTTAGTAAGTTGGAGTGTTATGGTGAAGCCATTAACCAAAAGCCTATCAACTGGCAAGTGCATACATGAATCCAAATTATAGGATGCAAATCTTGACAAAGCATAATACAAATGATAATATATAATAGCCTGTAGTTTGCAAAATATTGAATATGCTTATGTGATAAAAATAAGTGTTTTACTTAAGTGTGATATAAGTGTAATTCATAATATGAGCATCAGGGAGTTTGTGACACACAGAGAGAAATGTGATGCCAGTCTAGACTGTTTAGTACTGTCCACAACAAAAGCAGTGTAGTATAATACTGGCATGAAGTTTAAGAGTGTAAAGTCATTCTAAATAACTTTAAACCTGTCACAGGACACTGTATTGTAACAAGACTATCATGATTTGGGAAACTTGACTTGGCAATAATAAATGAATGCTAATAACAGATATGTTTTATAAATTTCTTAAAGAAATGTGATTGCAAACTTTGTGTTTTTCCTGTGAATTATATAAATATTAATAATGTTATCAACAACTTTCAATCACAATTGGATATATCAGAGACTTTATGAGAAATGCTAAATGGTCATTAAATTATGTTATGCTTAACATGTGCTAAAATACCTTTCAGTATCTAAAAGATAGGAGCTAATTTACAGATTTATTAGTTAGTGTTTCATAATCAAGAAAAATAGATTATTGATTCCTGACCATTACCTATTTCCTATAACAGGCTAATGAGCAAAATACTGTACAGATACAAGGTTTGTTGGGTTATGAAACACTGAAGAAATGTTTTCCCAGTTCTTTAAACTCATCTACATATTCAGTTACATAAATAGAAGTATAAATCTAATCTTCTATAGGACTGTAGGTGGTATCTCAAGTCTTGATGGAAAATTGAACATTACCAATTAAGTTCAATATTATATCTAGATAGTGAAATGCATCAATAGTATTAATGAAACTAGAATCACTCTTTTTTAATCTTAAAAATTATTTTATTATTAATTTATGTGTGTTCCTGTACTTCTACCTGCACATGAGTGCAGCTGACTATATTGCTCAAAAGATGGTGCCAGAACCCCCAGGGCTGGAATACAGGCCATTTTGAGCCACCAGGCATGATGCTGGTAAAGAAATTGAGGTCTTTGGAAACGGTAGCAAGTGCTTTAAAATTGTAATCTAGTTATTGCAAAAACATCACCAGCGAGGTGTGGTGGCAGACGCTTTTAATACCAGCACTCCGGAGGCAGAGGTAGGCAGATTTCTAAATTAGAGGCCAGCCTGGCCTACTAAGTGAGTTCCAGGACAGCCAGGGCTATACAGAGAAACTCTGTCTCGAAAAAAACAAAAACCAAAACAAAACAAAACAAAAAACCAAAAAAAAAAAAAAAAAAAAAAAAAGAACATCACCTCAGTCAAGAAAATACATTGTTTTAAGGAGTCATGATCTGAATTTTTGTGTATGAATTAAGAAGATTTGACAGCCACAAAACATTCATTTTACAATAGATTGGACATTTTTAGATGTTTTAAGCTCTTAAATCTATGTCCTACTGTCTTCTTAATCCCTCACTGATCATATTTGCTGTAGGAATGCCCTTTTTGGCATTCTCCAAACTCCCCATGTTGTGATTATAAAAAGATAAAGAGCTATAGGGTACATTCTATGAGGGTGCAGTGAAGTATAAGTGAATGGGATGCCTCAGCAGGCCCATGCAGAGGTATCCCTTTCCCTTGAGGGACCAGCCACATGGGGATAGGGGTAAAGAGAGTAGTAGAGGCAGAAGAAAGGGAGAGAGAGAGATAGAGAGAGTTTAGAGAAGTAGAGGCCAGCCATGACCACAGTGAGGTGGGAAAAGCAGCCTCCTTTATAGTGGGCCAGGCCTACCTGGCAGTTGCCAGGTAACTGTGGAGGTGGTGTCCAGACACCCCATGAGATTAGCATCTCCACGAGTGATATTTAGGTTCTTGATCACATCTATGTTAAAGAATCCAGTGAACTGGCTTATATTCATTCCAAACAGGACATGGAAAATGAGGAAGACTTTGGCATGTGTCTTATAATTTTCTAATCCTTTTAATACAATGCAAATATTATAAAAATGAGTGTTTTAGCCTAGTGTGGTGTAGCCATCCAGCAGCCAAGTAGAATTGGGTCTACCTGAAAGGGGGGTTGGAGATGAAAATGGACAGGTGCAAGAGAAGGATGAAAACAAGACAAAGTTTCTGATCAAGGCTCAAAGTTTAATATTCAACACTGCGTTTATATAGGGAGAGCCCACAGACCCATCCTTTGTTTCAGCTGGATTGTGTTGCAAAGCAAGCTAAGTGGGCAGTCTACTCCTGTAGGAAATTGCAGGTGCTGCAAGGAAAGGAAGAAGACTCCACCTGGGTCATTTAACCATTTGTGGCAAGCACTCAAGGCTTGGGGAAGGGCACAGTGTGTTTCAAGTATACACCTCTAATATCAGCACTAGAGCAAGTGCTACATTAAGATGAAAATTGTGATGCCAGCCTGAGTTAAATAGTATAGTCTACCAGAGAGGAAGTGTATTACTATACTGATGTGTAGTTTCAAGTCCTCATTAATGACTATTAATCCTGTCCCTTTCACACACTGTGACCCTAGACATATTTCTTGGCGTTTTTGCTTCCTTTCTCAACAAAGTACTTTTAATTTATTCTTTGGACATAAAATAGACTCCTGTATAATTTCTGTAGCCAAGATTATATATATATATTATATATAATAGATTATCAATGATATATCAAATTATCAAAGATATCATTGATAATCTATCTTTCTCATGATAACACAGCTATTATGTGTATGCTAAATAATTTAAGACAATTAATCATCATCATCAAGGACATCTTTTGAAATAGTTAAAAGCATGCAATTTCTCTGTGAAGGTTCACTGCTTAAAACAAATTTACTGTTTTGTTTTAGGATAGTTGCAAAAAAGATTTTTCTTCTTCTCTTAGGATTCATTTTAAATCCTATAACTGAATATAGATTGCTATGCTTCTTTTTTGGACCATAAACAGTATATAAAATATTCAAAGTTTTACAGTAATGTATTATTGTCTACCTTCTCAACTTAGGTTTATAAATAGCTTGTCATGGTATTGTGTACATTGTAATACAAATGAGAACTGTGTACAATCTCAGGCTCTTAGCATAACTGATCATTAATGCTCAAGAATGTTTTATGCTAGAGAGCATAAAAAAATTGACTATCACTGAATGAAAAACAGAAACATGATTATACCCAGAAAATAAAAGCAGTAAATGGTTCATTTGCTCTCTTTCCATTTGCAGAATTGTAATAAAAGTGCCAAGTAGATTGATATTTAGCCAAACATCACATTGCAATAAAGTTGAGATTTCTAGAGGAGATGCATTAATAGAGAACATTTCTCTCTGAATTTGCTTTTTCTAGTTTAGCTTCAAGAATAGTTGGCTATTTTAATTTCTGTTATACTCATTTAGCCCCTGATTCAGAAATAATTCTCTTTTGTACAATATAAATTTGGAAAGTTCTAAGTTATTTCATTTCACTATTCTTTTCTTATATTTTAATCTCAATATTTAAAAAAGAATCACATTAAAAAGTTACAATCCTGTATGTCATACACAAAATTATTGCCTTCCTATTCATGTGATATTAAGCTGTTGTAGCAGCATCTCCATCGGGTTTAGCACAACATATGGTGTTGATTTTTCCCCGTTTTAATGAAAATCTGAATTATAAATCTCTTACCACAAACTGGTGGTGAGATGTTTAGCAAAAGTATAACATATATTACTTGCTATTTTAAAATGTCACATGGTTTTCTTTTAGACAACAGGGTGACAGAAGTATGAAGGGTTGTTAGAGGAGGAGGAGCAGGAGCATGAGGAGGATCATGAGGAGGAGCATGAGCAGGGGCAGGGGCAGGAGGAGGAGCAGGAGCAGGGGCAGGGGCAGGGGCAGGGGAAGGGGCAGGGGC
>NC_034600.1:61832560-61838958 GCF_900095145.1 Mus pahari
GGCAGGAGGAGGAGGAGGAGCAGGGGCAGGGGCAGCGGCAGAGGCAGGGGCAGGAGGAGCAGGGGCAGAGGCAGGAGCAGCAGGAGCAGGAGCAGGAGCATGAAAGGACAGAAACAAGTCAAAGAAAAGCCGGAAGATAACAGTTGTAAGTCCATAAGATATAATAGCCCTAATTAGCATGTTATGGAATGTCTGTGAGGTGATTTTCTTCCTTAATGATCAATGTTTATTTGTATATTCTTATGACCTTCACACATAAGACACTCTCTATGTCTATGCGATCAAAACTTCCTTCAGAAATTTAGAAATTGATTTTGATTACTAGAGATTAAATAAAGGCCTTCTAGGGGCTTGTGAAACTAGCTACTTTAGAGTTATGTCACTACCCTCAGAAAAATGATCTAACTAAATATTTTTAGATATTTCAAGAGTCTACATTTTTTGTATATAATATTCTTAATTTAAATGAAGCATTTAAGATATTTTATCAGAAATATGTTTTCAAATTAGAAGAATTTACAAGAAAATAATTTATTCATGTTTTATATTTCTTATGTTTGTGCACAGGTATACATGTATGCTCATGTGTGCATATATGTGGAAGTTTCAGTGAATTTTGGACACTGAGTTTCTCTCCCTCACTGTTTAAATAGTGAGTCTGTCGCTAAAATCAAAAGTCTAGAATTCACCAAGGCTGACTGGACAGGAAATGACAGATATCAATTTGTTTCTACTTCTTCAGTTTTCAGATTACAGATGGTTGGTGCCACACCTGTCTTTATAAGTAGTTTCTAATAATATGAACTCAAAGAGTCATGTTAGAACAACAAGCAATCTTCCAAAGGAGCACATCACTAAACTCCTCTCAGGGAGGGGAATTTCTACCTGTGACATAATGTGCATTTTAAGGCATAATAAAAACTCACTAGAGGGCACAGTGACAGCATCCTAATTAACAAAATCAGAATTGAAAAGGGAGACATAACAACAGACCCTGAGGAAATCCAAAACATCATCAGATCCTACTACAAAAGGCTATACTCAACAAAACTGGAAAACCTGGAGGAAATGGACAAATTCCTAGACAGATACCAGGTGCCAAAGTTAAATCAGGATCAGATTAATAACCTAAAGAGTCCTATATCACCTAAAGAAATAGAAGCTGTCATTAATAGTCTCCCAACTAAAAAAAGCCCAGGACCAGATGGGTTTACTACAGAATTCTATCAAACTTTCAAAATTTCCATATATACAGAGATTCTTGATTGCCTATATAAGTTCATTTTTAATTCAGTTTCTATTCCTGTAACACAAGATGTGGAATTATAAATATTTTAATGTATTATTACTAAAGTAATATAATATATTGAAATATATACACTGTGTTATAGTTTACTATGGTAAGCCTAGATCTCCTAAACTATTACAATTTAAAGGCCAAAAGTTTAACATCTTTTCCCTTGACTTCTTGAAATAAACACTACTGTTAGTTTATATAGCCATGCTACTATTAATAACATAACAAAATTACATCTTTTCATTTCAGTGATTCAGTACTTATTTATAGGCATTTTCAAATCTTCTTTCCCTACTATTGTTAGGGCCTCTGAAGAACATTTATGAAGTTTCTAACCAAGAGATGAGATTTTTCTACATATAAATTGAATCAAGTTCAACTTGTTTTTCCTTGCATGGTTTCCTTCATTTTCTATAATGATCCCCAGTTCCAACTGTGAATCTGCTTCATCCTCAACCACCTGATTATCAATGATGCTATTTTTATATATTTAGCTTTGTCATTAAAACTATTTGAATTGTAAACAATTTTATCCTCTAATACTTCAGTTTCTCTCATAGAAGTTACATAATCACCAACCAGGCAGCATACATATACTGATATGAGGCCCTGACACATATACAGCACAGGACTCCCTTGTCGGGCCTCAGTGAGAGAAGATGCACCTAACCCTTGAGAGACTTGGGGCCCCAGGGAGTGGGGAGGTCTAGTGAGGTGAGGGTAAGGGGTGGGGACATCCTCTTGGAGATGGGGAGGAGGATTGGGATGAGGAAAATTAAGAAGGCAGACCAGGAGGGGAATAATGACTAGACTGTAAAAAAATGATGATGATGATGATGATAAACCATGAGCATAAAAATGCAGCGAATCCACATATAACCTAAGATGTTATTGTAATAAATCTTGTGATTCCAGTTAAAAAAAAAGAATTAAAAAAATTGAACCTTTTATTCTTTTTTTTTTTTTGGACAAATGACGAATTTGAAACTGAAGTTCTGGATGATGAAGATTAGCATCTTCCAGTACCATGAGAATATATATGTATATATAATACACACACACACACACACATATATATATATATATATACTTAGTACATATGTATTATATATATGTATATCATATGTATGTAGATACATGTAGATATATATACATACATATGATTTGATTATTATATATACTACATATGATTTGATTATCACTTCATGTAACACTAATCATGGTACCACGGTGCTGTCAGATAACTAAGAAACGAACCAGTGGTGTTATAAAAAATGGGGGGGGGGAATGAAAAAAACGTCATAATCATTCTTATTAAAAAGAATATTTTCATTTATAATAAGCAACCTATTATTCCGGGTGGTAGTGTTATATACATTTAATCCCAGCACTTGGAATTCATAGGCAGACAGATCTCTGAGTTACAGGCCAGCCTGGCCTACAGAGCAGATTTCATGACAACAAGGTTAATGCAGAGGAAACCTGTCTCAAAACCAAAGCAGTACATTAAACCAACGGTATGGATGGTAAATTATTAACAGAAATTACTACTTAAAACTGCCATTCTAAGAAATAGACAGGTCACTATCATTTATGTCATAATCACTACATTAATATGCATTTTACAAGTAAATTATTTAATCTATAATTTCTTGTGAACAGTGTAATAATCCTAAACTATACTAATAGATATAGCAGTTAAAATAAATTTTAAATTAAATTGTCAGCAAGCTGACATTGTCAACAGCTGAAATTGTTTATAGAACAAAATAACCTTACTTAAACCCTCTATCCTCAGATTTTATCCCCAGTATACAATGAAATGCATGTTTCATAGCCATTAACATCTTCCAAATTTTATGTACAACTCCAAGACATGTGAGCTTAATAACACATAAATTTAGTGCCTTTATGACCTTACAAATATTTGGCATACTGTGTTTGGGGATTTTTCTAATTTTAATGACCTGTAATAAAAAAACAGTCTACGCTTGTTGATTTTCTGATTTTCAGTTTTGCAAGTTACTCCATATCTACCTAGTAGGTTGTAATTGCTCATACTTAGATGATCTAACTCTGAATTCAAAGACTGAGTAAAGTGTTTGAATGTTTGCCTTTAAATTATTTGCCCTAAAATATTTCCTGGCACATTCCATTTCCAGTTCATTTAATTTTGTACAGAATTTGACACAATGCTCTGATACATGGTAGTAGATATTTTCCTTTGTATAGATTCAAAAATCTCTTGGCTTATACCTCAGGAGTACTATGTATCAAAACTGTCTATGAATTCATGCTGCAGGGTTAAAGTATATTCATTTTACAAGTTTACTTGTGAAAATAATGAAGACATCCAAGGTGAGAAGTCGGATTACTGATTTCCTTTGGGTGACTCTAGGAATGTGAGGAGCAAGTGTATTAAAAAGGAAGATTATTCTGCAGTCTGAAATAAAAATGAGGTTTGAGAATCAAGACTATGAGAGATATAACAGCTGGATGGCCTAGAACAACGGAAAGGATGTGCAGAGAAACATAAGAGAGGTATATAGTTCCATCCTTTTGGCTCAAAAACAGAAAATTACTTTGATTTCACACCTCTAGGACAAACCAGACAGCCCTGTTGACAGAAGAGTGACAGACTGAGCCACACGAGAAGCAAGCAGTTTTCACACACTTTGAAGGCAGTTCAGCGACTTGGCATGATGCTGACCCCTAAACTCAGGAATGAGACAATGGAAGACTTTTTGTATCATCACTTTCAGAAGGCTAGGCTGACTCTGTGGCTTCAGATTGGTTGGTTGAGAGTATAGGCTAAAATCCTGGCATGGCTAGGCAAGTCAGTTACCAGGGAAAAACCCAGGCTTCAGGCAGCTAATCAGAAACTGCCCTGCCATCAGAGGCTGATCCGCCATCTGGCCTGAGGCAGGGGCAATGGATCACCAGCAATTTCCAGTCTTCCTCAGCAATAGTTTCCACCCCTGGTAATGATTCTTGGATGTCCCCACAGATTAACATAGAGGTCATCAACCCTGGAATTTCCCTCATGGACTTTAAATCTGGCCTGCAAGCTCACTTGATTGTCTATTTTGGTAATGGGAGACCACAGCATACTGGACTTCTGCAGAATAAAACACTCTGTATTTACATACTATTTGAATCCAGGGTTTCAGTCTTCAGTGAATCATGAAATCTTAGAATTTATAGATTCCTTAAAGGTTTTGCTGCATTAAAACCAGAAAATTAAGTAAAAGGAGTGAAACTTGAGAAGAAAATAGATTCTTGCTATTCTTGCTATGTTCCTATGCCTAAAATATTCTGAGGATTCTTTCAGGGGGAAAAATTCTCAGGCCTAATAGTAAATTGTAATAATGTAGTAAAAAAATAAAACCCACATAGAAGAATCTCTAGATTTATACCAATAAGAAACCAACATACTGTGAAAGGTAAGTTCATAATACTCCTGACAACAGGCCGAAGAAAGAGCAGAGTAAAAACAAACGAGGATAAAATTGTAATTAACCTAAAGGACTGACTTGATGGATGAGTTTCAGGACAACTGACAACCTGAATACGTTTGTATTAGTTACAAGGACACTTATACTTCAGTACAATGAAATCACTGAAGCCTATCAGGCTTGAGATACTGGCAAAGCCTTCATGTGGCCAGTATGCAAGTATTGACAGAGTAGAAGAAGAGACTCCATCTGAGATTCTTCCTCCCTCTCTACTTGAGACCTTCCCCTGCACAGACTTCCTACTGAAACTGCTCACTCTCCCCATGGGCAATGCATAGCAAAAGTGCTGAGGTTCCAACTTCTGCTTTCTTAGTTGCACCACCATTGGCACCTGAATAACCTACCAGATCCCAGCTCTTCTAAACCTGTTTCTCTGTAAATGTCCCTTCTTGATGCCACCTCTGTCTCAGTTAGGTTTATAGGAAAAAACAACGCAGGCTCTAACCTGTTAGAGTATTTGCCTCACACAAGTGCCCAAGTTTCAATTCCCCAAACCTTTGTCTGTAGAGTTTATGATGATGGGTCAGGACATCCCAAGTGTTGGGAAGAGGAGAGAGATAGGTACTGGGAGCTTACTGGTCAACCAACCATGACAAAAATGTAGTCTCATTTCTATGATGAAGATATCTCTTACATTCTAAGAGAGTAAGACTTTTGTTGAACCTGACAACAGAGATTAAAAAATAAATAAGCAAAAACAGTAACAACAAACTTATTGTCAATTAACACTCAATGCTGCTATTTTACTACATACTCAGCTTGTTTGTTTAAGTAGTTTTTAAGGTTACAAAAAAACCAATCAATCTTACTGGCTTTGGGATGTCTTTATAACCATGTTTTGCAACCTAAGCTAATACAAAGCTATTATATTACATGATGTACTCTTCCGTGACCCTGAACTACAACAATGCATGCCCATCTTTCACTGAAATCAGCAAATAAAAATGGTAAAAGCAATCTTCTAATCTTTTGCACCATTAATGCACAGAACACTTGGATGTTGATTTTAAATATAATGATGTTTGTAAAATCCCATTGTTTGGGTTAGTTGGGATCACTTTGATTCAGTGACATAATCTCTTGTAAAACTGTCAAATATTACTGTATCCCTCATTCCTTCCCATGGGATATGTTCTATGCTGATCCATAAAGAGAATAGAACACTGTTAAAAACACATAGCCAGCCACACACACACACACACACACACACACACACACACACACACACACACACACACAGTTATACAGAGCAACTGACACAGACATAAGGACATATTTTTAAGACAGCATTCACCATGCAGATGCAGACTCAGATTCAAAATCATGCAATAGAAAAACATAGGACAGCAGACAACTGACTCCAAGGGAAGTGCTTCTATTTGTTTCTCTAATGTGACACTGATACATTACTGGTAATTCAGAATTAGTCACTAAGGCATTTAACACATGCAGCCCATTTTCAATCTCATGGTAAAAAGACGCACAACAATAGAGGAAGAAACTAGAACCTCTGGCTTCCTAAAACATACACATTTGGCCATCCATACATCAACACACACACACACACACACACACACACACACACA
>NC_034600.1:61839036-61864759 GCF_900095145.1 Mus pahari
ATGTATATATATATATAATATTTGCATATACCAAACATACTCCCCACAAAATAACAAGTAAACAAACAAACATAATCAAGAACCTGAAATTCTTTTATAATAACTAAAAATACATAAGTTTGACCAATATGGCATAACTGAGCAATATCATACACATATGGTTAATACTGTGAATATGTCCCTATTATCAAAATTTCCTTTGGGTTAAATGCAATGGGCAGGAAAAATCCAATGAAATTCTTCACACAAATATAAAACCAAAAAGTATATTTTGCTATTCCCAAAATAATATGATTAGACTATCCATGTCATAGATATCATAGTATTTGATATCAAATTATAAACCTGAGATTTAGTAGAGCCTGGTTGTAGTACACAATTGGACCAATAGGCTAGTGAAACGAAACAAAGAACTGAGAACTATAACCATCTATAGCCCACAGAACTTTAAAAATAGGCCAGGAAATACACTGCTAGAAAACAAACTTATTGAAAAAATTACAATGTTAAAACTATACATGTCAAAAGTAATATTAGAGAACTACCTCCTCTTTTGGCAAAAATCAATATATTAGCATTCAGGATGATGTTTAAGAAACTCCAACACCAAACACTAGAAGTGTTCTTTTGCATTATTGTTCAGAGTTATATAAGATACTCCTAGAAGCTTAGTGAAATTGTTCTTGTTTGCATCTTGAAGGTGCTATAAAACTCCCAATTCATGAGGACACAATGCACTTTAGACACAGGACCCAGAGATCCTGGAGCTGAAACTGAAAGGAAAACTTCCTACCTGACATCTAGCAGTTATTGTACTGGAAGGTTCTAAGCATGTTTGAAAAGGAAGGAAATAACCCACAGCTCCACTTATATGTAATACCTAGGAATCACACCATTGACCAGCATGGTACAAAAATACCCTGAAGATAATTGGTGGCATATATACCTCAGCAGTAAACAATAGCTTCAGGTTTGTTCTTAAGAACTGCACAACTGTCTTAGTTAGGGTTTCTATTCCTGCACAAAATATCATGACCAAAAAGCAGCTGGGGAGGAAAGGGTTTATTCAGCTTACATTTCCACATTGCTGTTCATCACTGAAAGAAGTCAGGACTGGAACTCAAGCAGGTCAGAAAGCAGGAGCTGATGCAGAGGCCATGGAGGGATGTTCTTTACTGGCTTGCTTCCACTGGCTTGCTCAGCCTGCTCTCTTATAGAACCAAGACTACCAGCCCAGAGATGGCACCACCCACAAGGGGAACTCCCCCCTTGATCACTAATTGAGAAAAATGCCTTACAGCTGAATCTCATGGAGGCATTTCCCCAACTGAAGCTCCTTTCTCTGTGATAACTCCAGCTTGTGTCAAGTTGACACAAATCTAGCCAGTACAACAGCCAAAAGGAAATCATGGCTAGTACTGGAAACCCCATCAGCCACCAAGGGCAAGTACAACTGCCACTTTATAAAGTTAGGTTTATCCATAACTACACTCTAAATATTTTGTTAATATTCCCACAGATAAGTGTAGTCTTCACACTCCATCAAGAAACTCCTCTTTGCCACAGATAGATACCATTACATAAACCCCAAATCAATTAAAATTCAGAGGTGTGAAACCCAATCCAAGTGATTACATCTACAATAGAACTCCTGTACCCTAGGCTCAGGGATCATTGTAAAATAGGTATTGAAATATTGAAAGAGTCAGAGCAACAGAGAGTCTGCATGGCATTAAGTCTTTAAGGAATATTAGAAGCTGTATGCCATCAATAATGTTATTGCAATGTTCACAATGCTTTTTCCCTCATGTACCATTGCCTAAATAATTTAAAGAGATCTGTCTCATTAAGGCTTCTGGAATGAGCTACATGTTTTGAAGCTTTCATTGAATCTAACACAAATGGTATTAACTATTTTATTAGCCTTTATGTCACAATCATATGAGTAAGAATAACTTATAGTCAGGTCACTATTGTATTTTACATGTTGTGATGGTTTGTATGAGCAAGATGCCTATACATGTATGAATTTGAATATTTGATACTTAATTGGTGGGTCTATTTTCAAAGATGAGAAGGTGTGTGTCTATGAGATGGATGAGTAATTTCTCCTCGACTAATGAATATAGTTCTCCTCAGCAATATGGGCGCTAGTCAGGAGGCAAAAAGCTTTTAGGTGAGTATCAGTTCAACTCCTCCATATTTGATGATGTAATTATGTGTTTTCTTCAGCGTGGATCTTTATCACTAGGGATGGAAGGGAACTACAAGGCATTGGCTGTGTTTTGTTTTGGAAAATCTATGTGATACTTTTGTCCATTGACTCAAAATTATGTAACCCATTCCTGATATCAGAACATGTATATACAGAGAATGGGGGATTGGGTGTTTTAAAATGCTTGCTAGCATCTAGCTATTATGTGGCTATGTCTCACATAAATTCTCAGGTATGGGTATGCACACACAACATGCTCAAGATCAAGACTTAAAAATTCCAAGGAATAAGGGAGGACATGGACTCTTCCAAATCAAAGGCTGTTGGGCACTTCTGAAATCACTTTTCTTTGGGTAGGTGGTCAGACTGTGGAGGTTTACCATATGTCAGTGCATACCCCAAACCCGGAGTTTTATGGATGTTGTAGTTTGAGTCAGGGTACAGAATAAATGTTCTGAAGCTGGAATGGAGATATAATGAAAGCTGGATTGTGGGTAATAATAATATCAATGTATTATATATTCATGTATATATATCTATATATATATATATGTGTGTGTGTGTATATTTGTGTGTATGTATATATGTGTATATATATGTGTGTGTGTTTGTCTGTGTATGTACATATATGAAGTTTCATGAAATAACTAAAATATATTAAATATTAGAAGCTCATAAACAAATATTTTGCTATACTATAATAAAAATTAACTAAATATAAAGCAGTAATTTCTGAGGGTAAAACCTATTCCATTTACAATTGTCATCATTAAACTAAAAAGCTAATAATATTGAGGGTTTGTGGATAAATAATTCTTTTTCCATACTGCCTGTGTTAATGTCAGTTAATATTGCCGATATGAAAAGCAGCTGACAAGACAATCAAGATTAGGCCGGGAGTGTTGGCGCACGCCTTTAATCCCAGCACTTGGCAGGCAGAGGCAGGTAGATTTCTGAGTTCGAGTCCAGCCTGGTCTACAGAGTGAGTTCCAGGACAGCCAGGGCTATACAGGGAAACNCTGTCTCGAAAAACAAAACAAAACAAAAAACAAAACAAAACAAAAAGACAATCAAGATTGTCTAACACAGAGCCATCAGAGCATATATTATGTGAAATAAAATATCAAAAACTGAAAAATACAGTAGGTAGATAATAAATAAAATAGATGATAGATAGGTAGATGGAATGATAGATAGAAATATATAAATACCACATAGTATCTCATTAAGTTTAAAGTGAAAAAAATCACTTGAAAATTTTGAAGTAATTTTTCAGAAAATTTTCAAATAACATGAGAAATAAAAGAATGTTATGATTTGGGAAAGGAGTCATTTTGTTCTTGTTTCCTTGGTTTGTTTACTGCTTTTGATTTTATTTTTTTTTCATATGGTACTACACATCACCCAGGTGTTTCCTATACTAGGAAAGAAATCAAATACGAAGCTCTGCTGCTCTCCTTCACTGTCAGACTTCGTGTGCATCAAGTTACTGTTCAGAAATCACTTTTATTTCTGTTTTGATGTAAGAATATTACTAATTATAGCATAATTATCTACTTCTCATTGCTCAGATTATTATTAGGAATGTATGTGATATTTCTCATTTCCAAATTGGTTGCTTATCCTAGTCATATCATATGTGGCCAAAATGCATCATCTTTCTGACAGGAAACTTCAAGAAAAGTAATTATTGACACTCTTGTGTAGGAAAAGTAGAAGGTCGATATCTACTTTTCAAACATCCAACACAGAAGCATTTGACTGAGGTAACTGAAAGTTATCTGAGCACATAAATTTTGATGAAAAAATGTAAAGTATCCTATTTTAATTTACTCTAATAATTAATTTTTATTTCTTTGACATTTTCTGATAGGTATGTTATATATCTTGATCATGTCTGTACCTCACTGCCTACTCTGATTTCATTCATTACCTGACAGCACATACCAATGCTATTTTCTCTCTCTTTGTTTCTTTCTTTTTCTCTTTCCTTCTTCCTTTCTTCTTTCTTTCTTTCTTTCTTTCTTTCTTTCTTTCTTTCTTTCTTTCTTTCTTTCTTTTCTTTCCTTTTCTTTTCTTTCTTCTTTCTTTTCTTTATATCTATCAATCTATCTACCTATCTATATTATTATTATTATTATTATTATCTATTTATCTATCTTATTTATAACTCACATAGTTCTGTTACTGCTGTCCACATGCTCATGGGTTTTTGTTACTATCTGGACCTTACATAACCTACCATTGGCTTGATACATAAAGAAGCTTACTCCTCCTCACTCAGCAGCCTGGTGCTAGTACTTCTTTAGTTAGTGGTGGGACCTCAGATCTCCTTTACAATACAGGTTAGAAATTTTAACTGGATTTATGTTGCACAGGTCTTACAAAATTAACAAAAGTTGCTGTGAATTCAAACTACAACAGTCATCTTATATCCAGATGGCAGAATTTTATTTTTACATACCATTTTTAAAGTTACATCTATTTTTAAGAAATTAAATTACTTTCTTGTCAATAGGAAAACACAACCAAACAGGGGATGGAATTGAACAAAACCATTCAGGATCTGAAAATGGAAGTAGAAACAATAAAGAAAACCCAAAGGGAGACAATTCCTGAATCATTATTTCATCTATAATATTTTGCTATAATATAATAAAAATTAACTAAATATGAAACAGTAATTTCTGAGGGTAAAACCTATTCTATTTATAATTGTAATCATTAAACTAAAAAACTAATAATATTGAGGGTTTGTGGATAAGTAATTCTTCTTCTATAATGCCTGTGTTAATGTTAGTTAATATTGCCTATATGAAAAACAGCTGACAAGACAATAAAGATTGTCTATTACAAAGCATCAAAGCATATATTATGTCAAATAACGTATCAAAAACTGAAAAATACAGTAGATAGATAATAGATAAATAGATGATAGATATGTAGATGGAATGATAGATAGAAACAAATAAATACCATATAGTATCTCATTAAGTTTAAAGTGAAAAAAATCACTTGAAAATTTGTGTTTTGTTTTGTTTTGTTTTTTTATTTTTGAGACAGGGTTTCTCTGTGTAGCCTTGGCTGTCCTGGAACTCACTCTGTAGATCAGGCTGGCCTCGAAGTCAGAAATCAGCCTGCGTCTGCCTCCCAAGTGCTGGGATTAAAGGCGCGTGCCACCATGCCTGGCAAATTTGTGGTTTTAGCTTCACAATGTATACATGTGAATTTGTGGTCATAACACAAATGTCAACCATTCGTACTCTTCCTAAGATGTTCCACAATATTACTGACGTTTCTATGAGGCAACTCCAGCTATACAGACCTTGTCTATTAGGCTATGGTGGATGAGAAGCAGAGCCCAGTGATTCACATATCTCTGACCTTCCAAGGCTAGGACTGCAAGTTTGTCAGCTCCAGTTTAATATACGATTGCCTTTAATATTATTCAATATTTAATATTATTCAATACTAAATATAAGATAGCAATGTTTTCAAGATAGTAAATTAGAGTTTTGAGAATTTAAAGACAAAATAAGAAATCTAAGAAAGCACACCCGTTACGTTTTCTAAAAAAAAAATGAATTCAACAATGATCAAGACGATGTGTATCCATTACTTTGTCTAATATCACAATATTATCACCCATAATTTGTCTAATATTACCCATAACTATGCATCCAGTTTTAGAAAATTATGCAGATCCACATGTACCTAAGATATAAGCATTGTATCAGCATTTTTCAAGCATTGTCTGTCATATATTTGCATGTGTCATCTCAATGACATTCAAGTTTCAAACTGATGAATGGATAGACTCTGAAACTCATGGGCACAATTAGTGAGAGATTAGGGGAAGCTAAAAGATAATAACAAATCATGATGGCAGTGATAGCTTGAAGAAGTCAGCATCAAAATACAAGGAGAAAAATTATAGTCAAATTCAAAAATACAAATGTAGTTATTTAATGAGTATATTTACTTAGAGAATAGTACTCTGTCATACAATTTCAGCATATTTAATACCCCCAGGGAAAAATGTTGCAAAGGAGTTTTAATTAATTTCCTCCATCTAATCCTCTCTTAACTCTGATATTCCTTTGCCACACACATCATATGACTCTCAAGGACAGAGTGAGGGCCATTGAAAAGCAGTGTTATCCAAGTAAGGTTGTTAAGAATCCATTTCCAAGTTCTTCATTAAATCTAATGCACTTAACACCATGCCATTCAAAATCCATATTGCAATGCAGCAGCAATTATATAAAGTATGTAAGGCTTCATTTTGTCCTCATATGCTATCGTTATATTTTTAGAACGTTAGTAAGGCAAAATTCCAGAATGTTCAGTTCTAGCTTGTGAAAGATTGCAACTCTTGTAACAGCTTGAAAAAGCAATATTTCAAGCCATTGAGTATATCAGCTTCTATATCTAATACTGAGTGCCAGTCTTGAAGCCTTTGTAATTTATCTACAGTTTTTATGTCTCTGGGTCAGATAAAGTGATAGAAGATTAATGAGGTGACATATTAAAAAGTTTTATGAATAATAAATATTATCCTTATTTTTTTCCTCTAGAATAAATGAAGTCATGTGTAGGTTAAGTAACCATTAGAGCTGATTTTCTCTAAAAGGATCCATTTATGGTTCATTTAACTACATTCGTAGCACTTACTCACTTCTGCTGTTCTTAACTTGTCACTGTGAGTGCAAAAGGTTGGGTGAGAAGGAGTTTTCTATAAAATATGTAAAATTTCTATCACTTAAGCTATATTTTAAAATACATATCAATACATCAAGTTTAATGTTCAAAGAACAATATTTCGCCTTCTGTTTGCCACTCTATTCTTGCAAAGATGGTCTTTAGTTTAGTGAGAAAAAAAAGAGAGAGAGAGAGAGAGAGAGAGAATTATATAGATATACAGTTATACAAATCCACTTAAGTAAATGAATTTACCCAAACATCTAGCATCTTTTGTACATTCAATGACTGTGTAAGAAGTCCTTCACAGTGCACTCTGGAAGAACAATTGTCCATACAGCTCTAGAAGCAGATTCAAGATATAGCCACAGAATATTGTAGGACGGTCCATATGGGCAGATTCTCTCTCCAAATATATATAAATATTATTATAAAATGTAGCCACATGCAGTTCCATAATATAAAATTTCACGCAGTCTGTGTACTTACTTTACTGGTTTCTTCATGACTATATTCTGCATCAACTTCTTTTAAGGAGTATCCTGCCCACCCACATAATATCAGGTTAATCAAAATTGTGCTTAATAGCAGACATCAAGTCACGTAATACATAATCTTCTCTCCTTTAATCATCATAGTTTGGGAGGTTTTCGACTTTCTGTCTCTGTCCCTCTTTATTTTTCACCTTAGGAGTTAGTCTCTCCTCACATATAAATGGCAACTTGAATCTAGATCATTGTAACATCTTTTTTTTCTCTTTCCCTTTCACAGCAATGACGTGATCTTCCAAGAGGTTTTCGTTCCAAATAATGTGCAGACATCTTTTCATCAGATTAAAACCCATTCATTCATACCATTTCAAACCAGGAAAGGATTGGAAACATAAGCAAAGGGAAAAATACTACATGTCAACTTCTGGTCAAAGCAAGACTTCTCTGATATTTTGTGATTGAAAGTTTACCATAGAAGGCAAATCATAATGCAAATACTTTGATACAATCACGACAAAATAAGCATTCAATTTGTGGAAGTGAGGACAAAGAAACATACAGCTACCTTTGAAAAGTAAAATATCACAATTTATGAAAAGCATGCCTTACAATCTTTTGCTTTCCAGGGATTACAGGAAGTGAATCAAGTTCAATAGTGGAGAAAGACAAAAACAGAGACATGGATACTTTTATGCAGTTACTGGTATCATGTAACAACTAATTATTGTTATCCTCTAAAGAATGATGCATTTGAAAGGGCAGTTATTTGAAATGTGTGACAATGATGCGATAAAGAATGGTCAAGAATAGAGAAATTGATTTAGTATTTGTGGTTTTTAATCCCAATGTACTATACAGACCTTTTTTTAAAAATTGAGTTACATATTGTTTAACTATAAGTAAAAAAAAAAAATAAATCCTCTAAAGGAATTGTTATAATACAATGATATGTCATGAGAAAAATGAAAACACCTTTAAAACTTTAGATTTTTATCCCTTTTTTGTATTTCATAGAAAGTCTATGGTTATGAGTAGTAATCCAATGAGTAGTAGAGGTCTTTTCAGTGTGGAAAAGCAGTAGAAATGAAGGAAGAACAAACACCTGCTTTGTGAAAAGAAGGGAGAAACTAAGGAAATGGGAAAAAGGCCCTTTGGAAATTCAAAGTGAAGGATATAAATTTTCTTTCACTAAAATATGACAAAACCATCTTCAATATGAAGGAATAAATTTTATTAGAAACCTATAAAAGAGCAAAATGATTTTTGTTAATTTTCTTGTAAATTTGATCACCTCACAATTATTTTTTAATTAAATAATGATTTTTATTGTTTTTATTGGATTTCTTTCTAGTATATAAAAACAACAATCATTTAAATGTACATGAACATGTCCAAAACATCGCAGATAAAAATAGATTGCAAGGCTGGAGAAATGGCTCAGCAGTTAAGAGCACCTGGTGTGTTATCATCAGAATAGAATTTAGATCTACACACCCATATCTCAAACTGGGCATCCAGAAAACACTTGCAGTGCCACCTACAAAGGATCTGGTGCCCACTTCTAGCATCTGTGCACATAGGTAATCTACACATTCATGCATAATTGCATAAACTCACACAGACAGACACATACAGATAAATTTTAAAGATAATTAAAAGGTAAATGAGAGTAATTCACAGACTTCTGAGTGTGTACATTAACATAACAGAAAATGAAATGTAATCAAAGAATAATTTATATAGTTTTCTTTTTTTTCCCTTTTACAATTCTTATTTGCTCTTTGTCTTAGTCAGGGTTACTATTCCTGCACAACATCATGACCAAGAAGCAAGTTGGGGAGGAAAGGATTTATTCCGCTTACATTTCTATACTGATGTTGATCACCAAAGGATGCAGGACTGGAACTCAAGCAGGTCAGAAAGCAGGAGCTGATGCACAGGCTATAGAGGGATGTTGTTTACTGGCTTGCTTCCCCTGGCTTGCTCAGCCTGCTCTCTTATAGAACCCAAGACTACCAGCCCAGAGATGGTTCCACCCACAAGGGGCCTCTCCCCCTTAATCACTAATTGAGAAAATGCCCCACAGCTAGATCTCATGGAGGCATTTCCCCAACTGAAGCTCCTTTCTCTGTGATAACTCCAGCTGTGTCAAATTGACACAAAATTAGCCAGTACACTCTTGAAGCTGCCAATATAATCTGCCTTTTTCCTTTACCACTGCAGTGTAGTCTTCTTGAGAGTGATAACTTGGCAAAAATCTCAGAATTTGGAATTTTAGTGAAGCTTCATGACTTGTGATTTTACTTAATCCCAGAACAGAGATGAATAAAAGTAAACCCCTTTCCTTTCAAAATATTTGCATCTTCTGACTGAGTTCTATTCTCTGAATCTTTTTTTTTTTTTTTTTTTTTTACCATTCTTGGCTGACTTACTTCTATTTTCTAAGTAACTTTTGACTCACTTAAATCAGAGTGCCTTAATTGTGTGGGTGATATTTGAATTGTAAAATGGACATTAGAGTTCAGAAGGAAAAACTATAATGCAATGTGTCCACACATCTGTATTATGGCCTTATTAAATATGATTTCTTGAAACATTATTTCTTTATTTACACCCATAAAAAATATCTACAGTTACATTTTCCTTTTTCTATGGGAGATATAATGAACATGAATTTTGATGCCTTTTCCTTATCTACCAGTTCTGGCATAGTATGTGTTTCTATGTAGCCTCTCGGTGTTTTTCACAGTACCTTGGTCATGTATAGTTTTGATTCTCTAATTGACTGAATTAATAAGTACAAAGGGAATTAATAAAAATTACCTCAGCTAATGTTCTGTGCAAATGTCCTCAGATACAAGGAGATGTATGCACTATATTTCCTTGGTATGTCCTAATCCAATGAGTTTGAAAGATGATTGACCATAAAATTGATCAATAAATTACTACAAAATATAAGTAAGTGTACAAATGCACTGATACTCTGTAGTTTTTAAAAAAATATTTTCTTATTCAGTATACATAACATAGAGTTAGTAATCATTTAAAGTTACCACCTAGGATATCAGAGCAATATTTTTAAACCCTCCAAAATCCACCTGGCCATGTTGGTGTCACTTTCTTTCTAAGTTTCAGAAAGTTGAAAGTCCAACAGGTCATGTTAAAGAATGTACTTGTAGAATATACTGAAACCAGACACCTTAACCCACATAAACATTAATAGTACAGTTGTTTGATGAACATTTAAAAGATTTTTCCATCATCCCTGGGCTTGCCTGTTACTTACTAGGAGCAGATTGATGTGCACATTGTTGATTAATTAACATAATATCAAGTACTACTGGAGGATCTAGCAATACCTCTCCTGGGCATATATCCAGAAGATGTTCCAACAGGTAATAAGATGTTGTTACTGGTAATGTAATAAGAACACATGCTCCACTATGTTCATAGCAGCCTTATTTATAATAGCCAGAAGCTAGAAAGAACCCAGATGTCCCTAAACAGAGGAATGGATATAGAAAATGTGGTACATTTACACAATGGAATACTACTCAGCTATTAAAAACAATAAATTTATGAAATTCCTCAGCAAATGGATGGATCTGGAGGGTATCATCCTGAGTGAGGTAACCCAATCACAAAAGAACTCACATAATATGCACTCACTGATAAGTGGATATTAGTCCAGAAACCCAGAATTCCCAAGATACAATTTGTAAAACACATGAATCTCAAGAAGAACGAAGACCAAAGTGTGGACACTTCGCCCCTTCTTAGAATTGGGAACAAAACTCACATGGGAGGGGTTATAGAGACAAAGTTTGGAGCTGAGATGAAAGAATGGACCATCCAAAAACTGCCCCACCCAGGGGTCCATCCCATAATCAGCCACCAAACGCAGACACTATTGCTTACACCAGCAAGATTTTGCTGAAAGGACCCTGATATAGCTGTCTCTTGTGAGGCTATGCCAATGCTTGGCAAACACAGAAGTGGATGCTCACAGTCAGCTATCGGATGGAACATAGGGCCCCCAATAGAGGAGCTAGAGAAAGTACCCAAGGAGTTTAAGGGGTCTGCAACCCTATAGGTGGAGCAACAATATGAACTAACCAGCACCCCCAGAGTTCGTGTCTCTAGCTGCATATGTAGCAGAAGATGTCCTAGTCAGCCATCATTGGGAAGAGAGGCCCCTTGGTCTTGCAAACTTTATATGCCCCAGTACAGGGGAACACCAGGGCCAAGAAGGGGGAGTGGGTGGGTAGATTAGCATGGGGGGGAGTGTATAGGGGACTTTGGGGATAGCATTTGAAATGTAAATGAAGTAAATACCTAATAAAATTGAAAAAAAAAGAAAGTTCTAGGTCTTGTGAACTATCTTATAATAGAGGGCAGAACTTTTAACATATTTCTATGACAAGACTATTAAAAATTTGAAAATGAAATATTGGAAATGACATGGTTCTTATAAGTAACTTTTTATGGAAACATTCAGAACTAGGTTGTTAATTTATTAGTAAATTGTAGTGTTAATTGTTAATATTGTTACAGGATCTATAATCACTCATGTTAAATATCATGAAATGCCTGTGATAGATTATCTTGGTTATGTTAATTGAGGTTCTAGAATTGTATATTTTTGGTGGCACAAGTTCCTAGATAACACACTGGAATGTATAAATGTATAATGAGAGATGAGCAGACGTCTTGATTATGGATGCTCAGATGCGTCAATCTTTTATGGCCAAAATTTTCCTATGATGATGGAATTTACCCTTGACCAGTAAGTCATTTCTGCTTTGAGTTGCTTTTTATTACATTTGTTTACTACAGCAACAGAAAATGAAAGTAAAACAACATTTCAGAATTGGTAATTTTGAAAAATTTGTTTATAATATAGAATTTAATAGTAAATATTTAACACAATCTAAAATTAGCTACCATCTTGCTATTTGGGTTCAAAAGATTAATGGGCAAAGAAAGACATCATTCTAGTTATAGAAACTTAGATAGCATCTGTCCTAGTAGGATCTAATTTTTTTCTAGGCTGAGTCTAGAATCACTAAGTGGTATTTTGTTCTCTTATTGCTATGCAATAACCATTAATGTGATATATCACCAACTACAGTTTACAAAGTTACAATGTCCATTAATGCTTACCACCAACCGAAGAGGACACATGGCGTGACCCAAAGCTCCAGTCACATATGTAGCAGAGGATGGCCATGTTGGGGATAAATGTGAGGAAAGGCCCTTGGTCCTGTGAAGGCTTGATGCCCCAGTGTAAAGGAATGCCAGGGCAGGAAGGTGGGAATGGGTAGGTGGGTGGAGGAGCACCTTCTTAGAAGCAGGGGGATGGGCGATGGGATAGGAGGTTTCCAGACAGAAAACCAGGAAAGGGGATAACATTTGAAATGTAAATAAAGAAAATTTCCAATAAAAATACATAAAGAAAAGGAAATTATGTTAGATCAATTATAAGGGAAATAATAAAAAAAAAGTGACTTTATTTTTTTAAAAAAATGGTTTACTTAGAGAAAGCCTGAAATTCTCATCATTTCCTTATTAAAAGTAGTAAGAACCTACCAAAGTGATGCTCACTCACTAAACTAGATGTAGCTGAGAAAGGAAGAAAATAAATATCAGTTTTGTTTCTGAAAGATGAAAATCATATCCAAAATGAAAAACCATATCCAAATTATCAACACTTTAAAGTCTTTTAAGGATTTGAACATTGACAGCTACCTTGAAAATTACAATTTTTCCTTCTTTCTTGGACTAGAATTCAGGCTTTTTTTCCTATATCTCTGAATGCTATGGAGAGCCAAAATGCTCTCAGGGCAGAATTTGATTAAGCTAAGATTGATCATCCCAACATTCTAGGTAACATAAGTCACTCACCAATTTCAGAGAAGAGAATAAGTATATAATCTTAATCTGTTGATGGTGTCTCATCATTGGACACCTCAGGTGAGGGTAAGGATGAAACCAAGGCATATACTCTCTCTTTTTGGTAACTAAGAACACCAACTACCTCACCTAACTCTGCTGGCTAAACACTGCTAATCTTTAAACTTCTATCCCCATTGAAACCCACACCAGTCATTTTGGTCAATATGAGATAGGAAGCAAGAGAAAGAAGCAAAGAGGAATCTGCATCCATCCTTCCTTCCTTAAGGAATGGATCTCCTTTCAGAAATTCTGAGTTATCTCATAATCCCGAAGTCCTGATTTCTTTAAAGATATTATCAGCAAACCACAGCATCGGGCTTCCCATGCTTCTTTTCCTATCCTGTGATGCTCATATACAAGATACGAGGTCATTTCAAAGTCATAGACTTTGCAATCATGCATTCTAGAACAAAACAAGCAAACACAAAATTTGTATATTTTATGAAATGAAAAGACCAAGAGACAAAGAACAAATTTAGGAACCGGTAAAAGGAAATTTGGTTTTCTATAAATACATAAGTAACGTGTAAGTTATTTATGTCTTTTTAAAAAAAACATATTTTTTCAAGATATTACAAAAATAAGCCCAAGCAAGGCAGAATCAAAGAGAACTCTTCCCAAAAATTAATGATTCTTCCAAACAACATTTTCTAGAAATAGGTTTTTTTTTTTCAGTATGAGCAGATTCATTGATTATTTTTCCCTTTATGCAACCACAAGACTGTTGCAAATTGCCTGTTAGTTATGACCTTTAAATGATACTATATTTTTAATCCAATAATGATGAAAATGTAATAAAATGTGACTACAAATAAACTGTGATCCAACATTCCATATTCACCCATAGCAATGAATAGAGCAAGAGTTAAGAAGGAAGAATCTCTAGATTGTCCAGAGTAATAACACTTAGGAATTGAAGAATTTTAGGTAGAATGTTAGCTACACTCACATCCAGAAATTTATATTTCTCAATTTCTTTCTGCTCTATGTGTCACTATAATTCTTATTCCATGTTCAGCAATGGTGAAGTAAATTTATTCTAATATTCTACTGGATTCAAGAAAAAAAATAGTATGATAGCTAAACATTTTCAAACTAATGAACAGGCATGCTTCTTTACTGGGAAAACTTCTCTTAAATTGAATTTTATATAACAATGCTAATGGAAAGGGGCAATAAATTACATTTTATGATAAAATAGTGAAGCTATACATAGTATAATCTTCTAATTAAGACTTTGGCAAAGGATTGTAATGATCTCTCCTTCAATGGAATACATGCATTATGCATGATTGACAAGCATAATTTGTAACCAATAAGATGATGATGAACACTCAGTCTTGTTTTCAAATCTTTAACACAGAAGGGACTCCAAAGCTAGATATTTGAGGAATTAACGCATTACAATATGTCCTTAAGTACAGGGCTCTGAGAGTTGGATTGGATATCAAATTATTTCTGATAGTCAGTGGAATTGCATGACAGTATAGAAGGTGTTCCTTGTTCCTAGTCTCTCAGAAATCCTCTTTAGAATTAAAGTCATGTTCCCAATCAAAGATATTTTCCTCTAGCCAAGTTGACTACATTTGTACATGTCGTTTTATTTTGAAGTAGGAGTTGTACCCCAATTTTAATTTTAGTCCATGTTGGTGTACAATATATTGGATGAGCAATGGACTTTTCACAATTAAGGTAATACAAAATTACATTTTGATAAGAAATAATTAATAACTGATTGCAAATATTTTGGGGAATGCCTAAGTATTTAAAATAGGTCAAACATTTCTGAAATAGAAAAACAAATAGACATACATGATGTAATTTCAGGTGTCAAATCTACATGGTGTTAAGATATACTGTTGGCATAATTATACAAATAAAAGTAATTTAACATTCGTTGTATACTCCTAAGTCTTTGTGAATATTCAATAAAAGTGACAATGGCATCTAGAAAGGACTGGTAAGAAGGCTCCGCAGGTAAAGGCAATAGCAACTGATCCTGATAATCTGACTTTCCCATGTAAGAGCTCACATGTTGGGAGCACAGAATCCTACTGGTCTTTTGACCACCACAATGTAATTTTACATCATCATACATATATCACACCAAACAAAATAAGTAAATATATTTAGTAAATATATATATATATATTTTTTGCAGCACAGTCAATTCACAATATAGGAGGGTGGTGATTAACCCTTACCTTACCAAACATAAAATTATTTCTTTATAGGTTAAAGACCAAAAGTATAAAAATGAAAAAAAAAATGAAGAATAACTTTGAAAAGATAAAAAGCAATAGTCAAATTTTTATTTATTAAATAATACTAAACTTGTCCTTGCTTGAAAATAGGAAAAGTATGTCAACCTTACTAAATCTACTTAAAAGTACACTAGAAGTACAAGTTTGAACTTATTCAATGGAAGGATCCAAGGCCCATATACATTTCTCAGTAATAATAACAGGTTTATAAAAGATAATTTATATTTTTCCTTTAGGGCTCCAAAAATTAATTAAAAACAAAATGGCCTGTGAAGAATAAGTAGCATAAATATTATAGTATGACTTTTGTTTAATTAACTTTTTCAGTATTCTTCAAGACAACTAGCCACAAGGTTTTGTTTGTCCTCAATTATAATGTTTTCCTTCAGATCCATATTAAAAATAATGCATAATTCAGCAAAAAATTCAAGCAAGGCTGTGATGCGATCCTTTATGTCCAAACAAAATGCACCAGCAAGTTCTAGTGTACTCAATAGCAAAGCCTTCAGAGTCATGCAAACACTCTACTTAATGATACAGGGTGTCTGTATTGATTAAAATATTGAAAATTCCTATCTTCTTTATAAAAAACAAAAGATTACTGGGAATCTTCGCAATGCACTATGTTCAAGTACTTAAAAGCAATACCTGGTGTTTTACAAATATATCCTTGTAATTTATTACATATTGTAATTAACAGTTTGGTGTGTGCAGTAAAGATTATGCTGAAAATTCGCAAATGTGTATGAGTAAATCTATTCTTTGATATTTTAAAGAAGGGATATCTAATGAATTGAATAGAATAAAAACAAGACTACAAATGGCCATGTTAGCAATGCATATTGATTTAAACTTTCCAGTTATGTAGGTCACATTCAAGAAATTATTTACTATACACTAAATATGCTAAAGGTTTCAATTATTGTGTGCAAGGATAAACATAAACTAACATTTATAAGAAGCAGATAATTAAATTTTTACGTTGTCCTATAAATATCGAATATAATCCTAATTATTTAAAAACTGTAACGGTTTTAGATGAATTTGAGTATTCAGGGAAAACTTACAGGGGTAGATTGAGGTTTGGTTTTTGTTGTTGTTAGTTTTATGAATTTATCTCTTCACTGATTTTTAAAATGTGGAAAGGAACTCAGTATAAAAATCTATCATTAATATGGTAATAGATTTCACATATTTTTAAAATTTATTATTGATTCTTTGTGAATTTCACATCATGGATCTCAATTTCAGTTGTCTCCCATCCCTTCATATCTCTCCTCTGCCTAATAAAATGAAAATAAAAATAAATACAAAAATGCGTAAATAAATATAAAAAAATCATCCTGTAGGAACTGCAGTATGTTACAGTGTGTCATGCAATAAACACTTTGGCCCAAACAACTTTTCTTGCAAAAGTTCACTGCAATAAGTCTTTGGTCTGGTTCGAAGTCTGTGGCTTCTGCCACACTATCAATAATAGATCCTCTGTGGGCCTCCTGTGTCACGGAGCTGCTGCTGTGGATATGCAGGGTTGGCCCATTTGCCATGTTCCAGAAATGTTTAGATGAGGTAGAGCTTGAGATGGGCTAACTCAAAGCCTTGACTATGGCACTGGGTGATAACTGAATTGGAAGGCAGCCAGTTCTCCTATACCCAGAACACCAAGGCCGGCTCTCTTACACATCCTCAGTGAGGGGATGGATGGGGCCACCTCAAAGGAGTACCTCTGCCAGGGAGTGGTAAATCAACTTCTACTCCCATGTAACCAGGGCCAGTTCAACTGTGATGCCCAGGATATGTGCTGGTGAAAGGAGTTTGGGATATCCAATGTGTTGTAGCCTGTAAGGGAGTAGAGAAGTTTGCACATATATTTATTAAATATTTTATAATAATTTTACTCTGTATTTTATTATGATACAAATATTTTATATTATATCATCCCTCCCAACATATTTAAGAACAGTATTTGTTCTTGATAGTATATGCAATCTTGATTGATAAGAACAAAGACTTTCTTATTATATTTGATTAAAACACTATACCACTTTCCTAATGCATTTAAATCCCTAACTTTAGTCTCAGTATATGCCCTTATACCAACAGATGAGTTCTACCCTCATTAAGGAAACTTTTCTTTACAACAAACAAAAACCATTACAGAAAATTACATCCAATCAAATTGCAGAGTGCTTGAACAAAGTACCAATCATATACCCAGAAAACAGCTCCTCCACCTAAGGCTCAAGGGATAATAAGGAAGAGGGGCAGAAATATTGTAAGAGCCAGGAGATCAGGGAGTTTGCTGTGAATTTTTTTCCTCTTACAAATGCCAGAAACTACACCCATAAATTTTTAGCAATGCTAGTACCTAAGCAAGCACAACACTAGACATGCCAAGGTATGGGTGGAAAAGCCCATGGAGGCCTCAACCATACAGAAGAAAACAAGCAGTTTAGTAATACTGATAGTGGAGAAAATAGCCTTCCATAAAGAACGAACTGAAAGGTTACAAAATACCAAGTGATTACCACTAAAGACATATATATATATGGAACGTCAGCAGGGTATATTTAAGGATACATGTAACCAGGATATATACAGATTCAGGAACAACTGATGCAGAAAGAAGCTTCGGATTATTTGAAATAAGGCAAGGAGGTCTGCACAGAAGGTTTGATATGGAGTAAAGTAAATGGGAAAATGATGGAATCACACATACTCTCAAAAGTATAAAAAATAAAATCAACTCTTAAGTTGTTCCAGTTTGCACATTATTTGCCCTCACTAATCCTGTCTGAAACTTTAACTCAAGAGTGCTAGTACTTTGAATGCATATGAGCTAATATGGATTCAGAGATGTCTTCCTGTTATGGCCTTAATCCCCTTCATCACGGTTACTCCATTTGATCGCATAATGCAGAATTCTTCCATCTTGAAGGTTGAATGCTTTCTGCTTCTCTCCATAAACTACATTTTAGTTTTTCTTACTTTATGGATATCTATTTAATTTCCTGGTTCATTGAATGTATTATGAATTTTTTGTGCAACTAGTGTAGGATTTAGACAATTATTTTGGTTAAATAATAAGAGGTTATTTTGAGCTATATGAAATTTGAGCTATATGAAAACACACTTTACAATTTTTGAGAAACTTACATGTTGCTTAACCAGAGTTTTGTACTGGTGACAGCCTTTACCAATACTGTTCAAAGCACTCATATTGTTCTACATGCTTTCTAGTACTGGCTGCCTTTTATAATTTTGATACTAACTGTGCTGGAAAGATAGTTCAATGGTTAAGAGCATTGACTGTTTTTCCAGAGGTCCTGAGTTCAATTTCCAGCAACCACATGACCACAACAATCTGTAATGGGATCCAATGCATGCTTTTGGTGTCTGTCTGAAGACAGGTAAAGTGTACTCATATAAATAAAAATAAATAAATCTTCAAAAAAAATTTACTACTAACATTTCTAACAGGTGTGGGTAGCACCTTCTCACAGTTGTGACCAAACTGTTCATAATTATTCATAAGGCTAATTATTTTCCAACACACCTCTTAGCCATTTGTGTGCCTTTCCATAGAAATATGTATTTAAATCCTTAGGCCACTATTTAATTGCTATATCAAAAATTTATGCATACTCACTTTGTTAAAGTTATAGAATAGTGTACTTTTTATAGACACAGATACTTAAAATGTGATGCACTAATTATAATGCTATAAATTATTTGTAATGAAATCATTAAAGATTTGAGAAGGGTCATCAGGTGCACACAGTGTGACTCAATTCTTATTAGGACTCAATTGTTTTTTTATTTTTTATGTTCTTGCAAATATATATATATATATATATATATATATATATATATATATATATGGCTCATGTCTCCAAAGGTAGTTTTGATTACTTCCCACATTACCCCAAGAATGATGCTGTCTAAAGGTTAAAGATTTTAGCACTATATAAAATAGTTGCTACTGTAAATATACTGTAAATATTACATGAACCCACAATCTTTTCCTGACTATATGTGGTACATGTATGAGAGAGCAGAGAGAGAGAGAGAGTTCAGTCTCTGACATCCTTTCTCTCCTAATTAGGGAACATCGGAGCATCTTCTGTCAACTCAAGAACATACATCTGTGACAGCCAGACACTAATGTGTGAAAGAGACAGGTCTGAAAGGCTAGTCCTTCCCCTGAGAGCTAGCATTTTCAGAACAAATTGGGCAGCTAACAAATATTCAATCTCCAGATCTCAGAAGACAGTTAAAAGTGGATATCCCACGATGGCTGAAAAACCAATGACCAGAGACTGAGTCAGAGCCCAACCGTTTGCTCCAGCTCAATTCAAAAGGCCTCTTGAGTACTTTGATATTTATTCTGCTTTTTTGAATCAATATGTTGAATTTTTCCTGTCTTCGCAATTTGACTTTGAAGTTGATTTAAACACCTTTTCCATAAATTTTTATTACAGAGGTTTCACTATAAACAGAAAAAAATGATAATTTGAAATATGTTTAAAAATATAAAGAGAGACAGAGACAGAGACAGAGAGACAGAAAGAGATAGAGACAGAGAATTTTTCCCTCTTTTGATTTGGTGAAGTGAGGTAGAAGTGAAATGATTTGCAGGTAGACATTATTTATATTTTATTTGCTCATGGAATGCCTTTTTTCCCCTCAATCAATTGTGCTTAAATTTTTTTCTTTGGTATTGTAGTCTTGTCTGTCATGTTGTCTCTTCTAAGCCAATTTGTCTCATGGGTTTCCATGGAAAAGTCAGATATTATTATATATTATATTGTATTTTTTCTCTAGTAGTTTTAAAATTTCTATTTTTGCTCCATAGGATTAGTACTTTGATTATTCTGTGCTAAAGGTAATTTCTGTCGATCCATCTTTTTTGTACCTTGACTGGACCTCCTTTTTTAGGTTAGGGGCATCACCTTCTCTAATTTTATTGAAAATGTTTTCTGTGTCTGATTTGGATTTCTGCCCCTTCCTCGAGGCCAATATTTTATAGATTTGGAAATTTTAGTTGTGTCCTAGATTTTTGTTTTGCTTGGGTTTCTTTCTTTTCTTTGTTTTGGCCAGGATATTTTCTATTTTAATATTTTTTTGCCTGACCTATCTGTTTCTTTGAACGTTCCTGAGATTTTTTCTTCCATATCTTGTATTCTGTGGTTGAAGTTCACCTCTATGATTCCTGTTTGAATTTCTCAATTTATTTTATTTTCAGATTTCTTTGTTGATTTAACCTCTACTTTCAGTTCTTGAACTGGTTTCTTCATTCACTTCTACTAATTATACATGTGTTTCCATAAATTCCTGTGAAGGATTTATTCATTCCTTGTTTAAGGACCCCTATCATGGTCATAAAGGCTGTGTTTAATGTCTACTACTTGTTCTTCAACTAAGTTGGAACACTCGGGGCCTGCAGTGGTATTATTTCTGTGCTTTAGTGGACACATATTGTCCTGGCTGTAGTTGATTGTGTTTTTGGCATCGGGGTCTGGGATGGTTGCAATTCTAGGTACCTTGTCTTTGTTGAATGCATAGGTTCTTGCCTCATTTCTTTTTCTCTCTCTGTTAGCTGTGTGTTGCCTGATAGTGAATTCTATATGGGGATTTTTAGTAAACTATTTTTGTTAGGTACTGGTAGCTGAGTCATAGGTATAGGGATGGGGTGCTGTAACGGTTCACATGAAGCCAGAAAGCATAGTATTCCACCAGAGTCTTCTTGATCTCCAGAGATTGGGGGGCAGAGAGTGAGGGAGTTGGGACAACTCAGTCTCCAACAGAGCTGGTAATGAGACAGGATGTTTGGATTTCAATGTAAGCAGAAGGGGTAAAGATCTATGTTACCCTACCTGATTTCTTGTCGGGGGTCAGTTTGGAGAGAATATTATGGTAGTAATTGTTTTCAATAGGCCAAATTGAATTCACATTCATTGGAAGCATTTTTATCATTTTTATCCATTTCAGGGTAATTTCACTAATTAATATCATGTTTGAAAGTAAGGTTTCAGGGATTCTTTCTGTAACTGTGTCAGGGCTCTTTTATACTATATATAGACTTCTCCTTAGAGTACTAAACATATTACTAGAGATGAAGTATGCCAATATAAATATATCAATATAAAATATGCTAATTTTATATTATTATAACAAACAATCCTTACAATTATTGTCTGTGCTATCCCCTTGAGAATATTTTGTTGCAAATTTTGCTAATACACATAATACTTTTATAAAGATTAGTTAAATATTTACAGTATTGTAATCTTAGAAAACTTGCACATTATCAACTTTTAGGCTAATATTTTATTGAAATTACTCATGTTATACTTTATACATAAACATCAGAATTAACTCAGTCCTTCTAAAAAGGTATAAAGTGATCTGAGTAATTCACTATCAATTATTCTCAAATAATGATATATTTTGAATAAGAAGAGAGTGTAGATGTTACTGAGAAACTATAAATTATCAAATAAAAACCTCTATTGTCTCTTAAGACTTTCTAAAACCATTGTGAAAGACTATTTAGGTTATTTATTGAACTGTAACTTATTACCCTACACTTCATGTTTTCATGATGCTCTCATTTCTCCATAATTTGAAGAATGCTTTATAATTTATTTTACTTTTATTTGTCTTTAGTATTTAAGCAATATAATAATTTCTCCTTAAGTTATGTAACATGATTGTGATTTAAAGAACTTAGAATTCCAAGAGATTAGGTTTGATTTTTTTTTCTTTTGTAAATTCATGAAAATTTCAAACCTAACCTCATGGAATTCAGAGTTCTTTAATTCACAATAAGTTACAGTTAAATAAATAAATTCCTGATAAAGAAGAATGCTAATATGTTGTCTGAGTTCCCCAGAAAATAATCTTCATGTTAAGAAAGGTTGTTTCTAGCAGTTTCTTTTTTGATATGAAAGAAACAAACCATATATATGAGATTTTAACAGCACTGGGTCTACAGTAATCAAAGCCATTTACTAGGATGGCTGAGCACTGTAACAAGGCCATCTATAGTGCATTTTGTCAAGGACAGACTCATTTTTTAATACTGAGAAGGCAGGAAAAAACAAAATGAAATGTCTGCCCTTTAACTCTTCAAAACATGGAAACTGATTCAGTCTGCCCCATTCCAGTTAAAAGTAATAGATGAATTTGATACATGTTCAAGCCATAGACTTTTTTTTGTATGGAATTATAAAAGCATAAATAAACATCTAAAAACAAAACATATTTTCTACTCTTAACTTACTTTGATTTAAATGACTGCTGCTTCTGGAAAATGAGATCTTTGATATTGTTTGATGGATCAGGTTTCACTTCATATTTGAAACTATGTTATTTACTTATTTTTCCTACTCCCCATGACAACTTTACTTCAAAACCACTGAATACCATTCTCTTGGTTCTTATTGACAGTGACGTGCAGATTCTTTTGATTACTGTTTGAGAGTTTTATAAATGCATGTGATCTTTGACCAAGTCTTGAGTCGTTCCGCACTTCCAGCTCATCTGTCTCTACTTTCCTATATGTTGGAGGAGCATCACTGTATTTTCATTTTATAGATCACAACAGTTCCGAATCTCAGAACAGTTCTTGAGTCTTCAAAAGAGACTGTTGACTTCTGAGAGTGTTGATACTGCCGGAGATTATGATGAAATTTAGAATAGAAGATAGTGCATTCTGCATTAATGTACAATGGCTTAACTGTGAAATAGCCACACCATCTCAGAAATTTGAACCCTTGGTCCTAATTTATAATGTTGGCTCGAAAAGTTGTGGAACTTTCAGACCGTGGCCTGAGTAGATAAAGTAGATAGATGTATGCTGGTTTTAGGGTTTCATCACCTTGACTAATGTCCTGTTCACTTTTTCTCCATTCTGCCAGTGACTGACATAAGATCTCTCAGCATTTTTCTCCTCCCCAAACGCCTTCCCTGCTAGGATGGATATTTTGTCTTCTGGAATCATAAGTCAAAATAAAATGCATTCCTTAAATTGCTTTTGCTCATAGTAAATTTATTTTTATCAACAACAGAGGTGTAACTAACCAAACCATTTGAAGTTTACAAATTTGCTTATTTCCTATCATTGAAGATTCAAAGTAGATTATTCTTGTGAGTGATATGATTTTATTGATATTATCCTGTCAGAAACATGCCAATATCTTATTATGGGGGAATGTTTTTCTTCATGAGTTCATTTTAGGACCACCACATCTTCAACTGATTTATTTATGTATGTTTTTCTAAAATAAAAGTATAAGCCTTAGCAGAATAAGAAACAATGTGTATCTTCTTCAATCACTATTAATCCAAGACTTTCATATCATTTTATAGTGATATAGTGAAATGTGAGCAAACAAAATAAACTGTTAATAGATATGAGAGGTAACCTTTATATACTTGATCACAGTTTTCAGGATTATACTTATAGTTTAAAGTATACAGAGCACAAATATCAGTAGAAATTCTATGAAGCCTCAATCACCCTGATACCTAAACCACAAAATGAATCAAAAAAGAAAGAGTATTTCAGACAAATTTCTCTTATAAAAATGGATGCAAAAGTACTCAAATAAATACTAACAGACTGAATCCAGAACATATCAAAAGCATCATACATCATGACCATGTTAGCTTCATCTCAGGGATGTAGGGATGGGTCAACATATAAAAATCCATCTACTTAATCCAATGTACCAAAAAACTGAAAGAAAAAAAGATCACAGGGTTGTATCTTTAGATGTGGAAAAACCTTGACAAAATTCAACACATCTTCATCTTAAAAGTCTTAGAAATATCAGAGTTACAAGGCACATACCTAAACAAAATAAAAGCAATACAATACACAGCAAGCCAATAGTGATTCTATTAAAATCAGGGATGAGACAAGGCTACCTTCACTCTCCCTATCTACACAACATAGTATTAGAAGTTCTTGCTAGAGAAATAAGACAACTAAAGTAGATCAAGGGGATAAAATGTAGAAAGGAAGAAGTCAAAGTACCACTATTTGCAGATGATATGAGGGATGACCCCACAATAAATGACCCAAAAATTCTCTGAGTTAGCTCCCATAGCTGAAAAACACTTTTAGCAAGGTGCCTGGATACAAAATTAACTCAAAGAAATCAGTAGCCTTCCTTTATAGAAAAGATAAATTAGGGGAAAAAAGAAATTAGGGAGAAAAGACTCTTAACAATAGCCACAAATAATATAAAACATCGTGGTATAACTCTAACCAGGCAAGTGAAAGATCTGTATGAAAAGGTTTTGATGTGCTCTTGGATTCAGTTTGTAAGAATTTCATTGAGAATTTTTGCATCAATGTTCATAAGTGAAATGGGTCGTAATTGAAATGGGTCATGCCAGGCGGTGGTGGCGCACGCCTATGATCCCAGCACTCGGGAGGCAGAGGCAGGGGGATTTCTGAGTTTGAGGCCAGCCTGGTCTACAGAGTGAATTCCAGGACAGCCAGGGCTATACAGAGAAACCCTGTCTCGAAAAAAACAAAACAAAACAAAACAAAACAAACAACAAAACAGAAATGGGTCTGAAGTTCTCTTTCTTTGTAGAGTTTTTATGGGGTTTAGGTATCAGACTAACCGTTGTTTTGTAGAATGAATTAAGTAGTGTTCCTTCTGCTTTTGTTTTGTGAAATAGTTTGATAAATACTTGTATTAGCTCTTCTTTGAATATTTGGTAGAATTCTGCACTAAAACCATCTTGGATTGTGCTTTTTGTTGTTGTTGTTGTTTTGGGTTTTTGGTTTTGTTTGTTTTTGTTTTATTGTTTTTTGTGGTTAGGAGACTTTTAATGACTACCTCTATTTCTTTAGGATTTATGGGACTATTTAGATAGTTTGCCTGATTTTGATTTAACTTCAGTTTGTGTTATCTATCTAGAAAGTAATTCATTTCATCTAGATTGTCCAGTTTTGTTGAGTACAGGTTTTAGTAGTTGTCTTAGTCAGGGTTTCTATTCCTGCACAAACATCATGACCAAGAAGCAAGTTGGGGAGGAAAGGGTTTATTTGGCTTACATTTCCATACTGCTGTTAA
>NC_034600.1:61866289-61893500 GCF_900095145.1 Mus pahari
AGAACCAAGACTACCAGCCCAGAGATGGCACCACCCACAAGGGGCCCTCCCCCCTTGATCACTAATTGAGAAAATGCCTTACAGCTGGATCTCATGGAGACATTTCCCCAACTGAGGCTCCTTTCTCTGTGATAACTCCAGCTGTGTCAAGTTGACACAAAGCTATCCAGTACAGTAGTAAAATCTGATTTTTGTTTGTTTGTTTCATTTCTGATTTGTAAAACCCAGGGTAGCAAAGGCAATTTTCAACAATAAAAGAACTTCTGGGGAAATCAACATCCTGACCTCAAGCTGTACTACAGAGTATATGTATAAAAACCATGCGGTATTGGTACAGAAACAGACAGGTCAATTAATTGAATAGAATTAAAGACTCAGAAATAAATCAGCATACCTATGAAAACTTGATCTTTGACAAAAATTCAAAACCATACTGTGGATATAAGAAAGCATCTTCAATAAACGGTGCTAGACTAACTGATGGTTTGTATGTAAAAGAATGAAAATAGATCCATATTTATTACCATGTACAAATCTCAAGTTGAAGTGGATCAAGCACCTCCACATAAAATCAGATACACTGAATCTAAAAGAAGAGATGGTGGGAAATAGTCTCAAATGAATTGGTACAGGGGAAAATTTCCTGAACAGGTCACAAATGGCTCAAGTTTAAGAGCAACAATTAACAAATGGGACCTCATGAAACTGAAAAGCTTCTGTGAGGGAAAGGACACTGTCATTAATACAAAACAGCAACCTACAGATTGGGAAAAGATCTTTACCAACTTGACATCTAATAGAGGACTAATATCCAAACTATGAAAAGAATTTCAGAAGACCAAATAATCCAGTTAAAAACCTGGGGGACAGAGCTCAACAGAGAATTTTCAACTAAGAAGCACTTAAAGAAATGTTCAGTATCCTTAGCCATCAGGGAAATGCAAATCCAAATGACTCTGAGATTTCTCCTCACACCAGTCAGAATTAGAACTTGAACGTGGACTGCTCAGGTAGAAATGCCCAGAAATACCTCACAAAAGGCCAATATTGTTCACCTATGTTCCCCTTTAAATTCTTTGATGGGTCTGAAATACCAGCTGTTTCCATTGGCGAAACTAAAGAGTTAATGGCCATGAGCTCAGCTTCGAATCAGGATTTCATAACTTTTCGGTATTCTTTTTCTCCTTTATCATAGGAGAGCCCAGTTGAAATTGACTTTAATTCATATGTAATTGGGGTACTGTACTGTTTGTCTCATTCTCACGTTAACCTTTGATCCAGATTATTAGAGTTCTTCTGTTACCAGCTTTCGGCTATTTTTAGTTCTCTCTTTTTGGAGCCACAGGTTGTAGCAGGCAGAATGCAGTCTACCCCCACCACCTCTTCTCGCCAATGTCAGGATCTAAAGTGACCCAGACAACCCTCAATTTCCTTCTTCCATTTGTCATCTTTCAGACTAACTCTTCTTACTGCTGTCAGTTCGTGATGACTTACTGTTTTATTTTAAGAATCTACTTTATGTCTTTCGAACAATAATTGTGCAGTTTGAAGCATTGTTAAATACCATATTTAAACCTCTTTCATAAAAGTCATATTTAAATGTGTAGCTTCACCAGCTGATACAAATTTCAGATCTTTGTATTAACTGCTAAAATTTTCTTGACAATACATGTTCTACTTAAGATATTTTCTATTAAAAAAAAACCCTTGTATTAACATTACCTTGGAATACCACAAAGAAAATGTTATCATCACATTTCTCATTACTTAACACAATTTTAAATGCGTATTTCACTAAGTGGTTATTTCTACTTATTTCTACGATAAAAGTCTAATACTTACAGCCATTGCTTAACCACAGGAGAAATGTATAAAATGTTATGTACATATTTATTTAATAGGGTATTCATTCTTTAGCATGCATTTTTAAATGAATGCTCATAGAAATAACTTAGCCCTGAAACTTTTATTTCCCTATTGTGATTTTTGATCTCACATTTTAGATCATAATAGCTATATTTGGTTAAGGTTCTAAATGTCTTCAAGGGGTTACAGTCAGTCTAATGCCTAACTCTTTGAAAAATAATTATTTTATTTTTCATTGTTATTATATTCTACACTATGCTAGACATAAGGACGACATCACCGAGGTGAAAAGTATCCAGGCATGCAAGTCTCACACTAAAGAGCATCATAAACTTTGCTGGTCCATTTAAAATATTTCATTAACTTTCATTGATCTACAGTTTTATGCTTTAGGATCAAGTACTAAGATCACTCAAAGTATAAAATAGCATGCACTTTGCTGTTTTTCTGTTACAATACTCTTTTTAGTGTAGAATATATTTTTTCATCTCAGTAAATTTCATCAGAGAACAGATGTTCAAATCTGAAATTTAGTTAAATCTAACTGTAGGAAAATATAAATCATAACATAATAGAAATAGAAATGAATGTTAAGTCAAAATTATATGGTTTAATTAATTTAAATGAAGACAAAATAGAATGCATAAATCCCCATTGTGCTTTGGTATTGTATTGTCTATTTCCACTGTCTGAAGCCATTTAACTACTGATTCCTTCTGCAAAAAATTAAGTGACATTTTTAGAATACCAAGCCTCAGTCAAAAATTGAGTTGATTCTTCTACTTTTTTTTCTGTTCAAGACAATAAATACTTAAACATAGATAATAATATATCTGAATAGGGCACAATGATTTTCACAGAATCTGCCTCTTTATATTTACTAGTTCTATATTTGTTATTTAGGATAAGCAGTGGAATGTACCTAGACCAGGATACAAACAAAAGTGTTAAAACTTCCATCATGGAAAGTGTAGAGGTCTCCTACTTAACTGAAGAGTTATTGGCAGGTGATAGTTTCTCAGAGATGGTGAGTCCCTTTGCTTTTGGGGGATGACTACTGGTAACTTATTCATGACCCAGTGGGAAACAACATACATATACTATTTGCACATTGTGAGTGATGATGATGATGATGTGATGATGATGATGAAGATGTAATGACGATGATGATGATGACGATGACAATGACAATGATGATGGTGATGAGTATAAAGTGTTGGAACTAAAGTCAAATGCTATGATTGCTAAGTGCAACTTTCATTTAGTTGTGACAATTCCTTCCTTTTCTCTAAATAACAATCCATGAAGTCATTGTTAACCAACCACCTTTTTGGTTTGTTCTCTATGATTTCATGACTCCAGAAAATAAATCCTCCTTGTTGGTCTGATTTAGTAATGGATAGATGTCAAAGAGTGATTGTCAGTAATCCATAGGTTCAATTGAAAGTAAACAAGGAATGAAATAAGTATCTCTATGGTCAGGTATGCCTATCAATCTTGTCCTATGGCTAATGTTTAGCATTTCACAAGATTAAAAAAAAAAATCATGTTAGGTTTCCTTGTCAGAAACTGTATTTCTGGAAAACGTTTTCATTATTTTGTACTTTCACAACTAGGTCTTATAAAATGCAACTTAACAGAGTAAACCTCACTTGAAAAGTAAGTCATGCAGTGTAGATTAGCAAGCATCTAGCATCTACAAATTTTTAAAAGGCTTACAATAAGTTCTATAGGAAACTACACATATAAAATATGTGACAGATAAGATGAAGCTGCTTGTATCATCCCTTTCAAAAGCAACTAAAAGCAAAGAGATTATTTGTTTAAAAGGTCTGTGCTTGGATATTTAAAACTAGCTAAATATATTCTAACCTTGCTTTTTATTTGCATTCATTTTTATATGTAATTCAGACAGATACTTTCTGACTCAAAACTCAGAATGGAACTTAACCACTTGCATAGAGTTTTAACATAGTTCTATCAACCTGTTAGACCAATTTTCAAGATGAGACTGGAACTCAGACAATGATGGTTCCTGGTGCATGGGATCAAAATATAACTGGTCTGGCTTAGGTGTGTATGTTACTGGCTCTCTATTGAAACTGTTATCTCACTTCTTAAGACATGGACATGGAAGAGACGCTAATTCTTTTGTCTTCCTCTACCCAATGTGATTACAAAGAATAAATCTCTCTTATTTTTCTGTTAAAAATAAAAAAATAAAGAAGACATAAAACTAAAGAGGGAAAAGTACGTTGTAGTTTTCTATGAGGAAATGGATAAAGTAAGTTAGGGGTAAATATAGCCAAGGCATGCTGCATACATGTATGACATTTACAAATAATTAAAATTGTTAATGAATAAAGTATAATTAAATGACAGTCATTGAGTTTGGAAAGATTTTGGAAACTGTTTAAAGGATTAGATATTATAGGCATGAAAATTTTCTCACATCTCTTCATTTTTTATTATAAAAAAGACATGTCAAAACATTGCTTCAAGAACATAAATAGGAAATAACCCAAGTGGTCTAAAAGTCAGAGTAAGACTGACTGTAATTGGGTCATGGATAATATTTGTTAGTAGCAAGACCAGATCTCAAAAGCCTCTGAAAAATTTCTTGCCTTATTTGCTTATTTGTGATCATAAATCTTTGATTTTAGCAATTGGTATTGTGCACCATAATTGTATATTCTGTGCTATTTTGACCAGTTTTGTCCCTGTTGTAATTTTGAAAAGTCACAGAACGAATCTCTGTTCAGCTCTAAGCAACCATATATAAGAGCAACCCTAAATGGACTGAGCAAGTTACCTACCTACTCATGTGCTTATACTGCTATTCCGATGCAAGTGCACACATACACACATGATCACATAAGCACTCACACACATGAACGCACACACGCGTGCACACACACACATACACATACACACACACACACACACACACACACACTACATATGAAAAAAAAAAAAAACACCTTTAAGAATTTCAGAACCACAGATGCAGATTTATTATCCCAAGAAAGGAATCATTTTAAGCAAGAGGACTTTGTGACAGCAGACCTAAAGTGTACCTAAGGTCAAGCCACTGGGCTCAGCCTCTTCTGATTAGGCTATATGATCTTGGCCATTATACATGTCTCTCATTAAGGCTGTTACATGTGTTCATGTAAAGGGATAATTCAGTTAATACCAAATTTTACAATTCAGAATTAATGCACAGTAAGTGAATTGAGTGTTGATGACTTAATTAATTTAAGCCAACATTTTTGGAATTTGCAAGTTGGAATTCAGTAACATATAAACAAAGAATGATATTTGACAGTTGATTAGAAAATATTGAATTTGTTAAAAAAATTTATAACTAGTGAGGACAAGACATTTATACTGCAAAGTGGAGAAGAAAAAAACCATGTTAGCCAAGAATGTCCACCTCATAATTAACATTATTGACAAATATCCATAGATTACTGCATTTGTCACATAAGCATTCTCATTGATATGTAGGTTTTATCTTGTTTCTGATGCTCCTGAGCTTGGATAGAACGACAGAATAAATCTTGATGAAAATCTAAGTTAAATCTTATTTTATTCTCAAGTGCTTATTAAGTATCTTGAGTGACTTCATTAGTTACTTCAAAAATGATTCATTCTTCATTTCTTTAAAAAGAAAATAGTCCCAGTTTAGGACAGGAATGTTCTAAAAATTTTATTCATGATGACAGAGTTAAAGAAGAGGTACCTGTGTCTAACTTTTTCAAATCTTAAAAATCAAACTTTACACCTAAATCTATTTGTGTTTGGATTGACCACTCATGTTTGTGTGAAAGACTTCTTTTATACTAGGTGAAACTTTGATTTCAATTTCAGTTGAAAACCCTTTGTTATTAATGTTAAGTTAAATGTTATTTTTTAAGTAAAATTCAGATCTGTTCTCATCCTGTGACATTAAAGAATGGCTCTTTATGAATTTTAATGTGTTAAAATGACTGTTTTTAATCTATCTGGCCTCTGGATAGTTATCAAAAACCTAAACTTGATTTTATTTTATTCATGTTACAACTTTAAATCTTCTTGCAGTTCCCTTGCTTCTTCTGTTGATACTCTAAAACTCATGGGAATGCACTGTATTGTGCTTATTGGTATTTCAGTCCCAGAAAACATTATTAAAAATGCCTTCAGAGTTTTATGAGCAAACACTTTAGAAAATCTCAAGAGAAGAAAAATTGCGCTAATGAGAGTAGTGTTGAAAAACATGGTGATGTTTAAAAGGAACAAAAATCCTCTATCTATTCTAAATAGTATTCATATTTCTGCAGACCATTCTAATATATTTTGAACATATGTTTGTTAATTTCACATTACATAAATATATATTTGCATTTATATTATTTATCTATTTATTTATGTATGTGATGCTAGCTATTGACACAGAGCCTTGCATCTGCTACACAACAGCTGAAATACATCTCTATCCCTGACACATTGCTACATTTCGATATATTTGAAATGTGTTAGTACACTTCATCACATACTTAAAGACTGAAAACAATAAAAGAATCACTGTATCAGCCACTCCACTTTTACTGGGTTCTAGCAAGTCTTGAATATTCTATCGACTTTTTCAAAGAACTAGATGTTTACTACTTGCGAAACTGGTTTAAAACTTTTCTGGAAGTTCTGTTTGGTTCTGTCCCTATTTTTTTTCTTCTTGTTTTCTTTTTAGTCTTTGGAGAGAATGTGAGGTAGCTAACATGAGTGACAACTTTAAATAGTTTGACTTCCAACCTCTGACATATTGGTGACTACCAAAAACAACAGATCAAATCTCCAAATAACGAAAAGGTGGGGTTTGCTGCTAAAGCACTGTTTCTTTGCTCTTTGCAATGTAAATGCTAGACTCATTTCAAATTACTGGCCTTTTCACTAAATTATTCGTTTATTGATTATGTTACTTTCATGTTAGACTCTTCCATTTTTGTTCAGTAAATTCATTGAACATTAACTGCCATTTTGCTTTGTGAGAATAACATTAATGCATCTGTAGAAAATTTGAATAAGTTGTGTTTCAGGAGTTTAACTTAAGGATATGTTTTTGCCAAATGAGTCTCAAGTACTTTGTATTTCAAATGCAAGGTGAATGTGTAAGCAATATTATAAGAAAAAACATAGTCAAAATAGAAGACATTGATCCACAGGTGTTTAATGTGTGGAGCTTACCACATTGATCCATTTTAATTATATTAGCATACAAGGAAGACAATAATAAGTAAAAATATAAATAAATAGTTGGAGGAAGCTGTCCTCAGAGTCATAATTTCATCTATCCAGGCCACTGAATACAAGACTGAAAATTATCTATGCTATTATCCTGCCTGTTGGGAAATTGCTTGCTTTGTTTTATGCATAACTTCTTATCAGTAAATTTTAATTGAGAAATGATAATACAGGATTTGAAAGGACAAGTGGTATAAGTAAGCACTGGTTAAATCTAGGGAGGGAAAGCATAATCTATTACTACTTGATCAAATGAATTATACATATAAATATTTGTTATTCAACTGACTTTCATATATTCATGGTTTTTAAGCACAAACTTACAAATCACCTTAACTTTAAATTTGTTGTGATTTTAACCTCTTGTTATCCAAGTCAGCTTCATATGTCCTGATCAGTTACACATTTATTTCATGAGCTCTGTGATAAATGTATGATCACTCTCAACTTGATTTCAATACATAGACTTGTTATAAGGTTAATATTTTTAATTTTTCAGACGGTCTTATGTCAATTAAGGATATCAAGATGGAAATCTTTAGGGTACCAGTTTTAACATTCATTATTTTTATGGTATAAAGTAGTACAGGGAAATACCTTTCAAAATCAATTTTTGATCAGTGACTGGAAGCTTCCTTAAGATATGGTGTAATGGGTTTATGGACCACAGATACTATAGAGTAAGGGAAGACAGATAATTTGTAATCTAAAGAGCTTCTTAGAAAAGAAAGGTGACTTGATGGGAATCAAGTCACAAGATCTCTGCCCACTCCTGTGGTTGATGATAAATAATGTTTGACTTGTGGTGTTTCTAAGAACCTTTCCTGTGGGAAAGTGAACGGGAATCAAGTGGACCTTACTATTGTTCAGTGGAGAACAGAAAATTATTTTAGTCACCTGAGACAAATTCTCAACTGGAAGCACAGAAGCTTGTAATCAAATGCTAGCTCTCACTGAATCCACCAGAAGTGGAAAAACAAACAAACAAACTAATAATAAGCAACAACAACATCAGCAAGATCAACAACAACAACAAAAACTACCCCAGAAGATTTAGTTATCCATAATGTTGTAACAGTTATCAGTACTGCAGAGGCTCTGATTTATGTTTCCAAACAGTCCTTTAGAACGAATTAGAAACTAAGGAAGTAGCTCATCCTAGCATGGATCATTAAGAGTTTTAGGAGTGCAGTGAAGGATATTTTATGGTACTTTGATATCAGATGGGTAAGTTGAGGGGACCCTGCACAGCCATAGCCAAGGGTAAAGAATTCTCCAAAACATGTCAAAGGCAAAAATGATTTCTTGACAGTTAAAACCCAAACCAAAACAAAACATGACAGAAGCAAGTCTTACTAAACTTTTGAGAGAAACAATGAGAAATATAGTGCTCCTTCCAAATGAAAATTTAAATACAGCTTAATTCAAGTTACAAAAGAAATGCTCCTATGGTGATTTAATGAGAGAATAAATTTGTCCATCAGAAAGTCAAGAACAGGACAAAAATAAACTGTAGCAGCTCAGGAAGTTTAAGGCAGACAGCAAACAGAACCATTAAATGATTAGGGAAGGCAAGAAGCAGAACAGTTGTGACCAAATACTTAATCTCTGGTGAAAAAAAAAAGTAAATAAAAGTTAGGAATTGATGCAGTTTGAAGAAAGTAGGAAAAGGATGATCAATAACCAAGGATGAATATACACCTGTTTAAAGATAAGGAGTATTTCCATTCAGTCAAGTGATAAGAAAATGAATTATAACATTTGTTTTATTATTAAATTTATGAATCTCTTTAAATTCAATCAAAACATGTTTGAACACAGCTAACTCACATTGAAACATTCACTTTAAGTAAAAGAAATGGAATGAAGAGGGAAGGAGAGAGCAAGAGAGAGACAGAGGCAGACAGATAGAAACAGGAAGTTGGAGACAGAAAGACTGAAAATAACGTTAAATTCAGAAGATATGAAATTTTCTAGCTTGCTTAGATTATCCCTACTCCAATTTTGAGGATTATGAGAGTGACACTAGCTAAGACTCTTAGCAACAGGAGATATTGAATCTGAAATGGCTACCTCCTGTAACGAAGCAAGACTTCTAATGGAATGATGGGGATACCAAGACACCCACAGAATCTTACTACTGAAATTTTATTCTGTCTGTAAGATGTGCAGAGATAAAGATGGAACAGAAATTGAGGAAATACCCAGCCAATGACTTTGAGATCCATCTATGAGAAAGCTAATCACTGACAATATTAATGATATTCTACTATACTTGCAGATAGGAGCCCTAGCATAACTGTCCTCTGAGAGGTTTTATGCAGCAGCTGATGGAAATTGATACAGAGACCCACAGTCCAACATTAGGCAGAGGTCTGGGAATCTTGAGGAAAAGGGGGAAGGAAGGGCAGGTCATAGAGGAGGAGTCATAGAGTTCAAGGCCACCACAAGAAAACCTAGAGAATCATCTAACCTGGTGCCCTAGAGGCTAACAGATACTGAATCATCTACTACAGAGCATTCAGGGGACTGACCTGGGTCCCTTACACAAACATAACAGATGTGTGAGTTGGACCCCATGTGCGATCCTTAAAACCTGTGGCAGAAGCTGTCTCTGACTGTATTGTTTGCTCCTGGATCTCATTCTCCTCACTGGGCTGCCTTGTCCAGTCTCAATCGGAGAAGATATCTCTAGTCATACTACAACTAAATATGCCAAAGGAAATTGATATCCATGGGAGCCCTCCTCTTCTCTGAGGATAAAGGGAAGGGGAGATAGGAGGAGAAGATGTGAGAGTTGGTGCTGGCAAGGAGGGAAGAAAGAGGAAGCTGCAATTGGGATATAAACAAGTAAATAAAATAATTAATGAAAAACAAAGAAAAGAAAGGAGAAAGGTAGAGAAGGTCCCAAGTCAATCATTCAAATCTTGGTGGGAATGGAAGAGGAGCTAAGGGAGTGCCTGGCATTAAACTCCAGGGTAGAGGCAAAGACCAGAGGGACCCTGAGAAGAAAAGAAGATGAAAACAAATACTGCTTCTGAGGGATTTGGAATCTTCAGAGGACAATGTCTTTAGAGATTTTAGCCCTGACCTGCAGTTGAACTGGAGACAGCAGGGGCTTATTACGTGAGTGACCAAGAACATCCTGTCAGCTCTGTCACTGGGAAGTGACAATTTGAATCATTTGGAATCTGTCAAGGATTTAGGATAGAAAGGAGGAAAGCTTTTTCAGGAAAGTATCCTTATACCCCTATTCAAGGACAAGTTTCTTAGTTGTATTCATTTCTAAGATCCCTCTCCTATGTCTAATATCATCACACAGCTCAGTGCAGATGACTAATTAAATGATTAACTTTCATTTTTAATGACTATTTCCTTGATATCTTTCTGTTGCACTTTAGATTGTAAGCCTCACAAGAGAAAAACGTCTTATTTTCTCAGGAAATATCTGATGAATGAAAAACAAAGAAGGCATAAATGGATAATTTGCTTTCATGAGAGAAAATTCTCATGCTGTGCGCACAAGGTCATGCAAGTGGCCATAAAGCATGCAAGTGCTTTATGATGAAAGAGATACCAACACAATTCTCAGATAAACTATGACACTACATTATGCAAAACAAAGGTAAGGTTTATCTGTAAAATGAAAATATATGCAACATAATATCATAAAGAAAATAGAAGATCTATTGGACTTTCCCATAGACAAAAATCAAACTAAGTAAAGAGTCAGAAAAGCTATCAGGATACATTATAACATTTCAGTGTAGGTCAGAGGAAATATGTGCTTTCATGGGAGGGAAATCTAGCTGTGCTCATAAGCTCATGCAAGTGTCAGTCAGTACTATATGATGAAAAATATATGAACAATTTTCCTTGTATCCTGAATTCTTGGCAGACTCCAGCTTCCTTTTGGAAATATTCTAAGGGAAGAATGTAAAAGTAAAATATTGTTTTTTTCTTACTCTATTTCTTTTCTGTCATCTATGTATCCATTTCTCTATCTATGTATCTATGTATCTATGTATCTATGTATCTATGTATCTATCTATCTATCTATCTATCTTATATCTATATTTCTAAGCCTTTAACTGATTATATAAAGTATTTAGGAATCCAAGGTCATTGGAAGCCAAAAGAACTGCACATTGCTGTCACTGATAGTAAGAACAAATAAAAGAGTTACTTAGTTACATAGAAATTTAGATTTCAGAAAACAAAATAGGAATGACAAAATGACTCATAACTATTTAAGTTCAATTTGTTGTGAATATTAGAAGTGACCAATAGAATAAGAACGGTGGAGAAATTGGTGTTTTTTTTAATATTCTTCATTCAGTATTGACAAATAAAAGAATCATTTTGGCATTTTTATAGTTATTAAAACCACAAGAATGCATTGTACACTGGGAAAGCTGCAAGAATGTCATTCCTTGTATAATAACTATTGTCCACATATGACAAAAGGACTTTAATCTATTTTGAAACATAATTTACATTAAACAGCTGTGGAAATTACAGCTATGGAGGGAAAAAAATGTCAAAAAGCATATAATGGAAATTGTGAGATGAGTGCAGATGTGGGAGGAAATTTAGGTGAGCTAATACCCCAATCATTCAAAGGAGGATTTAAATTGATTCAATCCCAAGTCATATGGTGTCGCTTTTATATTAAAAAGACAATGCTCCAAAGGCTTTAAAGGCTTTTAAAAATAATGAACTGTAAGAAGAAACCATTGTGATGAATAAATTCCTATCAGATACTCATCATGTCTCCTAGTAATGCTTTATCTTGCGTTAGTACTTCAAGTTCAAGTGTGTTAAATATGCTTATATAGTGTTCAATTTTACCAGCTCCCAGAAATCATGAGGTAAATAAAGATATAGACAAACATGTCATTGGAGAAGTGTTCTCTGAATAATTAGAACAGTAGTGGAAAAGAAATGCAAACACACAAGAGCCAAACAAAGGGGTATTATTTGCTTTACCTCTAGAACTATCTACTGCCTGACTAAAAGGCTGTAGATGAAGCTGTATAAAGCAATTCTTGGTTTTAGGGATAAAAACAATCAACACTGAATCATCGGCTCACATTCCATGTCATTCAGGGATTTATTCCAAGTTATGTTTGATATTTTTCCTGCTTGCAACTGCCTATAGAAGAAAACAACACTGTATTTAGGCTTATAAACTGTTACCATTTTCTAAGAAGTGTTGAGTTGCATGGTGTGGGGAACATGTATTGCCTACATGTATATAAATGCAACAGATTGTAAATTTGTGTGAGAATGTTAGTTGAAGATATTTGATGACCTGGTGCTCAAAATACAGTATATTATGGGCCACTATGTGGGTGCTAGAAACTGAACCCTGGTCTTCAGCGAAAGAAGCAAGTACTCTTAACCTCTGAGTTCTTTAGCACCATTAATACTCTTTGATTATAGATTTGACTTCTGCTGGGCATACTTAACAGTTCAGCCAGATATATATTATCCAGATCCACTGGTCACTGGTTCTATTATCATGTGACCAATACTCAGTGCTAAGTTTTATAAGAGTAGAATATTCTAAATCTCATTTATATTCATTGTGACACAGAATTTTTTCCTATAAAGCATAGGGTTCTTCATTTTGCTATTTTCTATTAGATAGCTGTCCTTACTCCAAGTGAAGTTCTCAGAATCACTGAGACTGCTGGGTTTTATGTGCTGCTGGAGAGAAGAAAGGAAAGTGCCACGCAAGATCTTCCGAGACTCACATTTAGGTTTCAAGGGATTATAAGTTCAAAGTCTAATAGAAAATCATAAGGGTTATCGTTTTAAGCACAAAAACAAAACAAAAACCATAAAAAAGAGAAAACCAAATAAGAAAAGAAAGAAACATATTTGTAAATTTGAAATAAAAAAAAGCATATCAAAGCAGTAAGCTAAGTATACAAAAATAGAACTTCTGACACTTTCAACATCATAGGTTGCATAAGCTGAAAGTGTCTTCGTTGTTAGCAAACATACCAAACTCAAAATCTTTTATTGGGCTTTTATAAGTGGCCTCATTATGCTGTTTTTTTTTTTCCATTGTTACATAGAGCTTACTTCCATTTTACAGCATTTACAACTATGCAGTTTCACTTCCAAGTTTCTACTAGCTAACTTTTACTTATTATGGAGTTAATATGGATGCATATAACCAAATGGAAATATATGTATTCAGAAAAAGACCAAGATATGAAAATGAGGGATAGGAATGTATAAAATTATACTATGCATATTTAGCGAGAAAGAATTTTGATCACTTTAGTGGGTTGCATGAATAAGCCTAACAACTCTCACTAGAGGCATGTATATTATCAGAATGTAATCTGATGCAGTACCAAAGGAAACTTCGTTGCTCAGAAGATTAAGATTCTATTTAATATATTTTTTTCTGAAGTTCACTGCCCTAAATGTTGGCTTGTAACAATTGGGAATTGTTTTTAAAATAAGCCCCAGTGAGGATGCTTGAATATTACTTAGAAGAGGGAAAAAATATTCATAGGAACCAGACAGAGAGAGGTACCTTGGTGGGAGTGGGAGAGTGGATGATAACGGGAATGGGGGTTTTGGAATCAGGTGTGGGGAAAAGACAGGAGAGATGGCCAGTGGGCCTGAGGGCCACAAAATGAATAAAACTCTGCAGATTGCTGGAATGAAGAGGTGGGATCCATATATAGGTCTTGCCAGATACCTAAGATGTGGGAGGCTTACAGGAGTCAATGCAGGTAAACTTAACTGAGGCACATAACAATGGGGATATGAAACCTGAATAGGCCACCTCCTGTATCAAGGCAGAACCCGTAGTGTAGATATAAGGACAGCAATCCATTCACAAAACTTTCAACTGAAAATTTTTCCTGTCTAAAAGAAATGCAAGGACACAGATGGAGCACAGACTGAAGAAATGGCCAACCAATAACAGGCCCATCTTGAGACCCATTCCATGGGCAAGCACCAATGCCTGACACTGTTAATGATACTCTGCTTTGGTTGCAGACAGGAACCTAAGATAACTGTCCTCTGAGAGGCTTCACCCAGCATCTGATTGAGAGGAATGCAGAGATCCATAGCCAAACAGTGGATGGAGTTTAAGGACTCTTATGGAAGAGTTGGGGGAAGTTGAAAGTCCACACTAGGTTAAAAACTCCATAGGAAGATCAACAAAGTCAATTAACCTGGATCTTTGGGGGATTTCAGAGACTGAGCTATCATATGATGTTCCGCAGAACCCCATCCGTTCCCTATAAAAGTCTCTATCTGAATATGTATCTATCAGCCTGTGTTCTCACAATTGTAACTACTTCACCTTTAAAATTGTACCTGGCCTCTATGTCTCTTTGAGTCTCTTTAGATCCTACTTTATCCCACTAACTCTTCTTCCCACATCTAATAACTTCCAACAATGACATCTTATTGTGAATCTGTTAGATGTTTAATCTTTGGAGTAGGTCAAGGTGTTCAGATTATAATCCATTCTAATGATACCATCAGATAACAACAAATACCAAACAGGACCACCCAGGATATTTCATATTAAAACACAATGAAACAACAAAAAAAAACCAAAGTAAAGAAAAAGTGTTTTTGCAAAAATTTAAGGGGTACACAGCTGCCTGTTGATAAGCTGATTTCATTCTTAAGTCAAAAGAACCTCAGATAAATATGTTTCTATATTTAACCTACTGAAGTTTGGGGTACTTTGTTTAAGAACCTTTGGAAATTACCTTCTATGCTATGAATGGATGATTTATGAATAATATTTGAGTTGGTTAAATGTTTCATAGATATTTGACATTTGCAATATCTTTACGGATTTGCTTTTGCCCTTATCTCAAGACTGGTAATGGCCAAGAACACTGGCTATACTTTCTTCATTCTGTTTCTCTCCTGAGCAACAATGAGCACCAAGTCTCAGACAGGGTTACAATCCAGAACACACAACACCTAGAGAAGAACAGTTTTCTGAAAGCATTTTGTTTCAAACACATTTAATATCTCATGGAAAATGCACACAAAGAATGGAAGGATATTTCTAATTTTGAGATATGGCCGAAACCTCATAAAATTGACAAATGTAAATTGAACTTACCACGAAAGCAGAGAAATGTCAACCAAACAAAAATGACAATATTTGATTTCACAGACCCTCAGTCTCTAAACTACTTGTGCATCTTCCTTAAAATGAGGGTCAGGTTCTACAGGGTTTCTTTCAATGAGAGCTAAGACATTAAGAATTATAGGAAGGCAGATGTTTAATGTAGAATGGATGTTGCTGATAACTGCATATTCAAGAAGAAAGATAGATAGATGGAAAAAATAAGTTGAGTTACCTTTTATTCTTTTATTTATCCTTTTTCTTTTATTCTTCGTGTTTTAACACATGAGCAACTACAAAATATAATGTTGTTCATGTCAATGCAAGGTATGCTAAATTGCATTTTTTCCTTTCCTATTTGCAATAGAAGGAAATGGGCAAAGTTTAGAGTCTAGAAAGAAGGGAATAATTTTTAAAGATTGTCTAGTTTATTAGTAAAAGTACAGCAGATAACATTTTCTTTCTTGTTTTAAAATTTTTATACTCCATTGTGTTTGTGTTTGCATTGAAGGCTTTTGAACATTATTATTCCTTCAATGATATTTGTATCTTACGCACGTATTGAAAATATTTTGTTATCAATATTAATATTGTCATTTTTAAATAATTTTAAGTACATGATATGAGAGCAGTGAATCTCAATCACTCCCATCCTTCCTTCACCCCTATGAGAAGTCCTATCAAGTCCACTCTCCTCAAATTCATGATATCTTCTTTAATTACTAATATTAAAGTTTTAATCTACCTATCTATCTCTCTCTCTCTACCTACCTACCTACCTACATACCTACCTACCTACCTACCTACNTACATACATACATACATACATACCTACCTCCATGCACACCTGCTTATATAACCTACTAGGTCCATTTATCTTTGCATATATAAATCTATATGTTTGTGGTAAATCACTTAGGATGGCTAATGTATGTGGGAGATCATTGCTTATTTTTGTTTTCTTTAGTTTTATTTTATTTGCTATCTCAACAAATTATGACATCAATAATAGGAGGGGCTATTTCCATGATTCTTCAGAAGGAACCTCTATCCTAAGAGATGTGTACTCTCACAGAGCTTAGGGTAAATGGGGAAGATGAAGACATTGGTCAATTTGATCACTTACAATGATTTTTACAGAATTGTTTAAGTACACAGTTTAAAGGGATCTGCCTTTCAACTCAGAATTCATAGGAAGGAAAAAAAGCTATTTAGGCGACTTATATGTAACATATCTCTAGCAAAAGGAGTTCATGTCTTTGTTACTGCTGTCAATATTCCAAAACCAAATTACCACATGAAATGAAGCTTGAGCAGTTAGTGGTTTTACTTATAGAATATAATTTGACTTCCCATTATATCTTCAGCTATCCAATCAGTTTGCTAGCAGTACTAACTGGTAGCAATACATTTTTTTCTCACTCATTTAATATTCACCTTAACTAGACTATAAGTTATGTTAAAAAAATCTGGTCAATCATATTGAGTGCATACATTGAATATTAAAAATAGGCAAATTTCTTTCTTTTAAGTAAGTTTTTGAGAATATTTAAAATGTTCTTAATTATAATATAGTCCCAGTTATGAAAATGGCTGAAATGTATGAGTAGTCACAAGAAGAGTGAACATAAAACATAAAACTGTATGAAATCACTCATTGGGTACTATTTTTTTGTTTTCTGATTAATAAAATATAAATGATAAAAGTTACAACATGAGGAGGAAAGGTTCATTCATTTCCTTGTAAGACCACACATGATTACTATTGGTATCATTTCAGAAAATAACCAGTAAAAAGATCATTGAAAAACATAACTATGTTTTATGTGCAGATAATAACAAAAATGAACTGGAATTCCTTAGGAAAAAGTAAAATGCTAAAATCAAGCATAAATGTCTGTTGCATGGTAAAAGTGTGATGGTCGTTATTAATGAAGGTGAATGGAGTGGGGAGAAAAAATAATTATTAACATAACTGGGGAAGAAACAATAGAAAAAAAATGAAATGACATCAAGGTACATCATTAAAAATTTAAGGACAACTGAGATAATGGAATATTTCAAATTCAGACTCAAACTTAGACCTATACATATCTAAAGTTTTCTAAACTGAAGTCAAATAGAGTATGCAAAGAGAAGGGATTGATAGAACATTAAGAAATTTTGGTAGCTAATATTCACGTCTAACATTTGAAAACCAAAGCATGTTTTGTTAGAGATTTTAAAATTTAAGTACACATGGAATGTTTCAAGGTCATCCCAAGGAGAAACCATGCTTTCTAATCACAGTAAATATTACAGTGAATTTCACATCCTCACAGTAATAATGCAAGAAGACAAGTTGATTAATTTCTAAAATAAATGGATAAGAAGAAACTGTGAAAAAAATAAACTCACCTTCTGTGAAATTATAGTTTTATGGAAAGGAAAATATTCAAGTAAAAAAATATACAGTATGCGCAATGTTATTTCGTCAATAAATAGCAAGGTCAGAATCATTTGAGAAAAATGGGACAGCTAATGTTAAAGTGAGAAGCAGGAGAATATAGAGTTGAAATTTGCTGATTAAATAATTCAAAGAACTAGCTTGTGAATTAAATGTAGTCAGCATTTCCTATAATATGTACATATACCCAAATATAATAAGACTGATTATAACTTAATGACAGTGAAAAATAGATACATAAATGACAAAAATAAGATGCAGAAATAACATGGTCAAACACTTCTTTTTAAATTCTTGATACTGATATTTGATTTCTTAATTAAGATATAATTTTTAAATTTAAGATCACTCTATAATTAATGATTTCAAGGTAAAGGTCACCCTATCATTCAGGAAGCCTTTTTTTTTCCGGGGTTTGCATCTTCTACGGGAAGCATAAGACACACAGCTTGAACTTAATTTCCCATTCCGACTCACCAAACTACTCTCTTCAGCATTTTTCTTAGGTGAGGTAATTGTAGATTAATACCACATTTATCTATATATTCTATACACTCTCTCTCTCTCTCTCTCTCTCTCTCTCTATATATATATATATATATATATATATATATATATATATGAACAAAAAAATCTGAAAACGAGTTACTAGTTTTGAGAGGTAGTAATAGCAGCAGCAGTAGTAACAGTATAAGTAGTAGTAATAGTAGGAGGGGGAGGAGGAAGAGGAGGAGGAAGTGGAGGAGGAGGAAGAGGAGGAGGAGGAGGAGGAGAGGGAGGAGGAGGAGGAAGAGTTTTTATGCCTGTTTGCTACAGATCTATGATACCTGTTTGTGAAAATCCATATCAGCAGCAGTGTTTCCTGACTCAATATTACATAGACTGATAATGCTGAAAGAGAATTTTGGGGAATTATGCATTAATAAACATCATAAATATACCAGTGAACTTCAGTAGTATCTAGTAAATATGTATCCATGTGACATAATAATTTAAAATTTTATTAGTAAAAACAAAAGTAGAAAGTGATTATTGTGAAAGTAATTATGTGGTGATCCTCCTTATTCTAAAATATTGGCTTGCCATGGGTAATAACTTTATCTCAAGAGACTCTATTTTTGAACTAATTTATACATTTTACTTAATATTTATTTAATATGCATTAAATTATTGTGAGTGTGTGTGTGTGTGTGTGTGTGTGTGTGTGGGTGGGGCGGTGGGTGTGCATGGTGTACAAATGTATTATTAGAGTACAAATAACAGAAGTTACTTCTGTTTTCCCACTATGCATGTTCTGGTGACCAAACTCTAACTGGTGAAATGGTGCTAAATAATATTTTTACCAGGAATATTTAGTATATTATTTCTCCACATAAGAATTTACTGCCACTTGTTTTCTTGCAGATAACTGTTCTGATTAGAGTAAAAATGGATTCAAATGTAGTTCTTATTTGACTTTTCTTAATAGCTAAAAGAATATTTAGCTTGTTTTCACATATTTATTGACCTTTTTTACTTCATTTCTTTTGTACCATAGTACAGTTCATTTTTCTATTCATGTTTAAATTATTTCATTTTGATATTTTATTTGTGCTGTGTATGTCCATTACTGGGAAATGACTATATATCCAAATTCCTTTTGTCCATGTGAGTTTCATGTACAAAGATTCAGCCATGTTTAGAGAGAAAATGTTCACACACACACACACACATATTTATATATATATATATATATATATATATATATATATATATATATATATATANTGAAATAGTAATAAATATTATTTGGAAAATTGGATTTTTTATGTCATTTCTGGGAAAGATAAACAAAATAAGAAGACTGTAAATTCCTTAGACACTGTTGACATGAAAGTCTCATTTCCCATAGATCTTCAATGTAAGCTCTGATCTCAGAGCAAGAAAAAAAAAAAAAAAGCTTTTGGCTTCTTTCGGGGAGTGGCCAATCCCTGTTGGCCCTGGAATGTATTACTGGAGTTTTATAAGAAAAAAAAAAAAAAAAAAAAAAAAAAAAAAAAAAAAAAAAAAAAAAAAAAAAAAACAGAAAATGGTGGAAAGCAATGGAGAAACACGGAGTATATTTTTAAAAATGTTTGATGAGATAACAGCATTATTCAGCTAATTAAAAATATTACGAGTTACTTCCTAAATTCTAGAAGCTCTATAGCCAGGTAAATGGAATAATGGAATGTGTCCTTTTTCTTACCCTGCAGCATGGAAGCAGTTAGATGACAAGGAGATCTATTTAGTGATGAGCTAAGGGAACAAAAAACTAAGTATGCTTTTGGGCCTATTGACTGATCAACATGGCTTGACACTCTCCTCAGCTTGACCTACTTTATTTAGGCAGACATCCATCTGCAATTTAGCCCCTAAGCATTCCTTTTGTAGAGCAATTGCCATAAAATGTCTTCCAGGGTAAATTCTTTCTCTATTACTTTTGAGATGCAAATGTTTTTAAAACCTCTTGACTTTTAGCACCCCAGGAATAACTTTCTAAAGAACCTGGGAGCTAACCCTTTGAAATAAAAAGAATAGAGTAACACTGTAGATTTATATTCTAGTTTTTATGAAAGAGTAAGTTCCTAAATATCTTGGTATCTGTTTCTAAGCTATAGAATTACTGCCAGTAGGAAACAGTTGACTATTCCCTCAGGGGTGACTAATTAGAAGACTTATGTAGACTCTGTAATTATTCATCTAAGTCACTTCTTAAAGGCCTCTAGCACTGTTTCAGATATGGTTATGGTTTCTTTTTCTCCATTTTTTATACCTAAGAAATAAAACATAGTCCCACAAATAAAATGAGTATTAATCACAAAACTGGCAAAAAAAATTTAAGTGTTGAGATATATATATCTCAAATACTTAATTTTTTAAAATTTATATATATTATATGAGTGGAGTATGAGTCAGGGGCTTCTTCTCATGGCACTGACTAAAAAGCAAAGAGCCCAGGCCAGAAGCAAAGGTGAAGGTAAAAATACAACAGCTCACTTGAAGGGAATTAGGACCCTCCCCTCTCTTTTCTTGGTTTGTTTTCAGTCATCCTGACTCTCTCCTCGCAGCACTACCCTCAGATCCCACCACCACCTCCACATTTCCCACATGCAAATACTCCTCCATTTCTTCAGAAAAGAGTAGGAATCCTAGAGGTAATAATTTAACATAGCTTAGCATGATGCGCTGAGACTAAGCACAGTCCCTCCCATCAGGGCTGGGTGAGATGACCTATTAGAAGAGCAAGGGTCGCACAAGCAGACAAAAGAATGAGGAACATCCTCATTCCCAATATTAGTAGTCTCACAATCTAACAGCCATCACTGACACATGCAGAGGATCTAGAGCAGACCCAAGCGTGCTCCATGATTGCTGATTCAGTCTTTGTGAGCCTCTATGAAATCTGCTTAGTTCATTTCATTGACCACGTTCTCCTGGTTTTCTCAACCCCGTGGCTTCTACAATTCTTCCTTTCTCTCTTCCTTGGGTTTTCCAAGCACCAAAGAGAGGCACCTGATGGAGATCTCCAATTTGGGATCTATCAGTCTAAGTTTTGGTTGTGATTCTTTACATCTACTCCCATGACCTTATTACAGAATCCCCTTGATGTCAATTGGATTAGGCACTGACCTATGAGTATAGCAGAATATCATTAGGAATTATTTTATTGAAATTATTTATCTCAGGTCTCTGAACTATCCAGCCTACAATTTCTCCTCATCCAAACAAGCAATACCTCCTCAAGGTTCTGTATAGTTAAACAAAAACAGCATCAGGGACTAGAGAACTGGGTTCAAAATATTAGCTCTTGGAAGGGAATACAAATGATAGCGTTCAACAACAGGTATACAAAGACTTGGGGTAATTCCCAAACAGAAAAATCATTCTGACAGGCATCCTCATATGTTACCACTACCAACAAACATCCTTGAAAGTTCAGTGCCTCTTTAGACTTAAGAGAGACTTCTGGTTACGAACTCCTGTACATGAAACAGAAAAGTATACTCATCTAAGAAAAAACCACAAGGAGGAAGCATCCCCACTCAAAAGGTTATAATGCGTGGGCCACTGACAGCCAGAGGTTAAAACACTAAATCTTATGTCTTCATGTAAAGCATCTCAAATCCATACATTTTTCTGTCGACTCTGGTGAAAATCCACAGGCATACTCAAATTGTTCTGACATGTTTGGACTTTAACTTTGACTTATTTAAGTCCATATCTGTGGCTTTTCTGTCTTGCCTTCCAAAGTCTTAAAATTTTTATATCTGTGGTCTCAACTGCTATTTAAGCTTAATATTCATAGATTCATGAATCTTTTTCTATCAGTGGTGGTGGATAGTAAATCCAATTGTTCCATGCATTTCTTGAATTTATTGACTTCATTGGGAACATCTAAGCGATTATACATCACATTTGTACTTCTGGGTTTGGGTCATATCACTCAGGGTGATTTTTTTCTAGCTTTATTAATTAACATCCAAATTTCATGATTTCATTTTCTTTTTTTAAATGACCAATTTTCTATTTTGTCATTGTACCCTATTTTCTTTATTCACTCATCCATTGACAGACATCTAGACTGTGACTATTTCTGGATATTATAAATACAGTAGCAATGCCCAAGGCTGAGTGTTTCTGTAGTTGTATGAAATATCTTTGTGGAAATGCCCAGGAGTGATATATCTGTTTCTTGATGTAGATATATTTCCATTCTTCAGAGGAGCTGCCACACTCATTTTCAAAGTGGCTATAAAAGTATATACTCCCACCAGCAATGGATAACTGTACCTCTAACTCAGCATTCTTCCCAGCCTGAGCATTCTGCTATTTTTTGTTGAACTTACCTATCATGCATAGTATTAGATGAAGCCTCAATGTTGTTTTGATTTGCATTTTATTGATAATGAAATTTTTTGAACATCTCTTTACATACCATATCAGTGATTTCAGTTTGCTATTTTGAGAATTCTCTGGTTACATCTCAACCCCATTTTAATAAGGTTTTTTATATTCAGTTTTCTTTTGTTATTTATGTATTTTGAATGCTAGCTCTCTATCGGTTACGTAGTTGGCAGAACTCTTTTGTGAGTCTATAGTCTGCTGTTTTCTTGAAAAAATGTGCAAAATATTTTCAGTTCCATTAGATCCCATTAATTAATTCTTAATCTAAATGACTGTGTTAATATTATTCTATTCAGAAAGTCTTTCCTGTGCCAATGAGTTCAAGATTTTCCTGAACTTTATTTTCTAATAGATTCTGTTTATTTGGATTGGTTTGGCTATTTCTGATTAATTGGGAGGACAGGTTTATACACTGTGATGAGTATGAATATTGAATTCTTCTACCTATAACCATCCTGTTTGAGACACATTTTTTATTGAAGGTGCTGTCCTTTGGTTTTTTTTTAATGTGTGTTTCTACATTTTTTTAAAGTCAGATATCCATAAATGTATCAACTTAATGTTTTATCTATCCTCATTGTGTGTGTGTTCTTTTATTTTATTATTTTAGTGTATATTTTCTATATTTATATTTCAAATGTTATCCCAATTTAAGATGCTTCTCAGATATTTGGTATTCCTCAGTTGAGAATTCTTTTTTTAGCTCTGTACCCCATTTTTAATAAGGTTATTTGGGTCTCTGGAGTCTAACTTCTTGAGTATATATATATATATATATATATATATATATANGATCTTAGCCCTTCTGACAGGTGTGAGGTGGAATCTCAGAGTTGTTTTGATTTGCATTTCCCTGATGACTAAGCATATTGAACATTTCTTTAGGTGTTTCTCAGCCATTTGTTATTTCTCAGTTGAGAATTCTTTGTTTAGCTCTGTAACTCATTTTTAATAAGGTTATTTGGGTCTCTGGAGTCTAACTTCTTGAGTATATATATATATATATATATATATATATATATATATATATATTATATATATATGATATTAGCCCTCTATGGGATTTAGGATTGGTAAAGATCTTTTCCCAGTCTTCTGGTTGCCAATATATCCTATTGATGGTGCTCTTTGCCTTGCAATGCTTTGCAATTTTATGAGGCCCCATTTGTCAATTCTTGATCTTAGAGCATAAGCTAATGGTGTTCTGTTCAGGAAATTTTCCCCTGTACCCAGGTACTTGAGGTTCTTTCCCACTTTCTTTTCTATAAGTTTCCATGTATCTATTTGTTCGTGGAGGTCCTTGATCAACTTGGACTTGAGCTTTGTACAAGGAGATAAGAATGGATCGATTTGCATTTTTCTACATGCTAATCACCAGTTGAACCAACACCATTTATTGAAAATGCTGTCTTTTTCCCGCTGGATGGTTTTAGCTCATTTGTCAAGGTCAAGTGACCATAGGTGTGTGGGTTCATTTCTGGATCTTCAGTTCTATTCCATTGATCTACCTGTCTTTTTCTGTAGTAATATCATGCAGTTTTTATCACAATTGCTCTGTAGACAGCTTAAGGTCAGGGATTGTGATTTCATATAGAAGTTCTTTAATTGTTGAGAATAGTTTTCATTATCCTAGGTTTTTTGTCATTCCAGATGAATTTTGCAAATTGCCCCTTCTAACTCTGTGAAGAATTGATTTGGAATTTTGATGGGGATCACATTGCATCTATCGACTGTTTTAGGCAAGATGGCCATTTTTACTACATTAATTCTGCCAATCCATGAGCATGGGAGATCTTTCCAACTTCTGAGATCATTTTCGATTTCTTTCTTCAAAGACTTGAAGCTCTTATCATACAGATCTTTCACTTTCTTAGTTAGAGTCACACCAAGGTGTTTATATTATTTGTGACTATTTTTAAGGGCATTATTTCACTAATTTCTTTCTCATCCTGTTTATCCTTTGTGTAGAGGAAGGCCACTTATTTGTTTGAGTTAATTTTATATCCAGGTACTTCACTGAAGTTGTTTATCGGGTTTAGGAGTTCTCTGGTTGAATTAATATTTAGTGCACTTAAATATACTATCATATCATCTGCAAATAGTGATATTTTGAATTCTTCCTTTCNAATTTGTATCCCCTTGACCTCCTTTTGTTGTCTAATTGCTCAGGCTAGGACTTCAAGTGCTATATTGAATAGGTAGGGAAAGAGTGGGGAGCCTTGTCTAATCTCTGATTTTTGTGGGACTGCTTCAAGTTTCTCTCCATTTAGTTTGATTTTGGCTACTGGTTTGCTGTATATTGCTTTTACTATGTTCATGTATGGGCCTTGAACTCCTTATTTTTCCAACACTTTTATCATGATGGGGTATTGGATTTTGTCAAATGCTTTCTAAGCATCTAATGAGATCATCAGGTGTTTTTTTTTTTTTTCTTTGTGTTTGTTTACATAGTGGATTACATTCATGGATTCTCATAGGTGTACCATCCCTTCATCCCTGGGAAGAAGCCTACTTGACCATGTTGGAGAGATCATGATGATATGTTCTTGGATTCAGTTTGTGAAAAATTTATTGAGTACTTTTGCATTGACATTCATAAGGGAAATTGTTCTGAAGTTCTCTTTCTTTTCTGTGTCTTTTTGTGGTTTAGGTATCAAAGTAATTGTGGCTTCAAAGAACAAATTCGGTCGTGTACCTTCTTTTCGTATTTTGTAGAATAGTTTGAGAAGTATTGGAATTAGGTATTCTTTGAAGGTCTGATAGAACTCTGCACTAAATCCATCTGGTCCTGTTTTTTTGTTGTTGTTGTTGTTTGTTTGTTTTTTTGGTGACTATTAATGTCTGTTTCTATTTCTTTAGGGGATATGGGATGGTTTAGATCTTTTATCTGATCCTGATTTTCCTTTGGTACCCAGTATCTGACTGGAAAATTGTCCATTTCATCCAGGTTTTCCAGTTTGTTTAGTATAGCCTTTTGTAGTAGGATCTGATGTTTTTTTTGTTTTTGTTTTTGTTTGTTTGTTTGTTTTTTAGATTTCCTCAGATTCTGTTGTTATGTCTCCTTTTCATTTCTGATTTTGTTAATTAGGATACTGTCCCTGTGCCCTGTAGTTATTCTAGTTAAGGGTTTATCTTTCGTGTTGGTTTTCTCAAAGAACAAACTCCTGGTTTGGTTGATTCTTTGTATAGTTTTTTTTGTTTTCACTTGGTTGATTTCAGCCCTGAGTTTGATTATTTCCTGCCATCTACTCCTCTTGGGTGAATGTGCTTCATTTGTTGTAGAGTGTTCGGATGTGCTGTCAAGCTGCTAGTGTATGCTCTCTCCAGTTTCTTTTTGGACACTCAGAGCTATGAGTTTTACTCTTAAAACTGCTTTCATTGTGTCCCATAAGTTTGGGTATGTTGTTGCTTCATTTTCATTAAACTCTAAAACATCTTTCATTTCTATCTTTATTTCTTACTTGACCAAGATATTATTGAGTAGAGTATTGTTCAGCTTCCATGTATATGTGGGCTTTCTATTGTTTATGTTGTTATTGAAGACCAGTCTTAGTCCATGGTGACCTGATAGAATGCATATGATAATTTCAATATTTTTGTATCTACTGAGGCCTGTTTTATGACCAATTGTATGGTCATTTTTGGAAAAGGCACCATGAGGTTTTGAGAAGAAGGTATATTGTTTTGTTTTAGGATAAAATGTTCTGTAGATATCTGTTAAATCCATTTGTTTCATAACTTCTGTTAGTTTCACTGTGTCTCTGTTTAGTTTCTATTTCCATGATCTATCCATTGAGGAGTGAGTGAGGGGGTATTGAAGTCTACCTCTATTATTGTGTGTGGTGCAATGTGTGCTTTCAGTTTTAGTTAAGTTTCTTTTATGAATGTGGATGTCCTAAGTTTCTTTTATGAATGTGGATGCCCTAAGTTTCTTTTATGAATGTGGATGCCCTTCCATTTGGAGCATAGATGTTCAGAATTAAGAGTTCTTCTTGGTGGATTTTACCTTTGATGAGTCTGAAGTGTTTTTCCTTATATTTTTTGATAACTTTAGTTTGAAAATCAATTTTATTCAGTATTACAATGGCTGCATCGTCTTGTTTATTGGGATCATTTGCTTGTAAATTGTTTTCCAGACTTTGAATCTGAGGTAGTATCTGCTTTTTCACTGAGGTAGGTTTCCTGTATGCAGTTAAATTTTGGATCCTGTTTGAGGAACCAGTCTGATAGTCTATGTCTTTTTATTGGGGAATTGAATCCATTGATATTAAGAGATATTAAGGAAAAGTAATTGTTGATATTAAGAGATATTAAGGAAAAGTAATTGTTGCTTCCTGTTTTGTTGTTGTTAGAGTTAGAATTCTGTTCATGTGGCTATCTTCTTTTAGGTTTGTTGAAAGATTACTTTCATGCTTCCTCCTTGTGTTGAAGTTTTCCCTTTATTATCCTTTGAAGGGCTGGATTTGTGGAAAGATATTTTGTAAATTTTGTTTTGTCATGTAATACCTTGGTTTCTCTGTCCATGGTAATTGAGAGTTTTGCTGGGTATAGTAGCCTAGGCTGGC
>NC_034600.1:61894860-61901060 GCF_900095145.1 Mus pahari
ACAAGGGGCCCTCCCCCCTTGATCACTAATTGAGAAAATGCCTTACAGCTGGATCTCATGGAGGCATTTCCCCAACTAAAGCTCCTTTCTCTGTGATAATTCCAGCCTGTGTCAAGTTGACACAAAATTAGCCAATACAATATTTATGCATGGAATCTGTAGTTTAATTTTGTTTGATGGTCATTTCTACAATATTAAACCTATGGATCCTTTAAGGTGGGATATCATTTCATTTTCCAGTGTCTTCTTCAAGTTTTTTTTTCAATATCTCAACATTCTATGATACAAGTCTTTCACTTGTTTGGTTAGTGTTACCCCAACTTACTTTCTTTCTTTCTTTCTTTCTTTCTTCCTTTCTCCTTCCTTCCTTCCTCCTTCCTTTCTTCTTTCCTTCCTTCCTACCTTTTTTCTCTCTCTCTTTCTTTCTCTCTCTCTCTCTCTCTCTCTCTCTCTCTCTCTCTCTCTCTCTCTTTCTTTCTTTCTCTCATTTGTTCTTGTTCTTTCAATTTGAGACCATTATGAAAAGAATTTAAAAATAAATGAATTTTCTGCATATCAAAAATTAACTTTTGCATGTGGGATATTTACCTTGGGAGACAAAGCACAACAGCTGATTTCTTCGTATTCTATTTCTGTCCCCTCGATTTTTAACAGATATTACATTTCTCTAAGCCTTCAGGTATTAGGTACCCTTGCTTTTTCCCTGACTTTACTGAAGTGGAAATACTCTCAGGTTCTTTCCCTATAGGGTGAAATTGACAAAAGTCAATATAGAAAAGACATTACATGACAAGCTTATGGCTAACTTTGTGATAAAAATTGAAATACTTTCCTCTTAGATAATAAATGAGATAAAGATGTTAACATTCTCTAGTCTTCCTGAAAACAGCATAAATTCCTACCCAAATCAACAACAACAATCACAACAACAACAATAAAAGAATTTAAATAAAAAGAAGACAGATTATCCAATTCCATGTGCCATGATCCTTTGCTTAAATGACCCTAAAGAGTATGCTATAACCTTTTAGATTGAAAGTACATTGAAAACAATTTAACAATATAGCATGTAAAAATATGTGAAATTTTTACACATCAAAGTTCATCAAAGATGAACTATTATCAGAGACTTTTCTTTGCTAGACAAAACACACAAACCCATTAACCCAAGAAAGGTATTTCACAAAATAAAAAGCAATGGTCATACCAAAGTTAAATAAGATGAACCGATGTATTTTTATAGGGGTCAATACAGGGCTATGCCTTAGATGCTGCTTTAGGTATAGGAATTACCCCAAATTTGTTGCATCATTAAAAATACCACTCCAGGAAAGGCCATCCAAAGACTGCCCCACTTGGGGACTCATCTCATATATAGTCACCAAATCCAGACACTATTGTGAATGCCAGGAAGTATATGCTAACAGGAGTCTGATATAGCTGTATCCTGAGAGGCCCTGACAGGATACAAAGCTGGGTGCTCTCAGCTAACTATTGGAATGAGCACAGGGTCCCCAATGGGGTCTCAATGGTGGAATTAGAGATAGGACTGGAGGAGCTGAAGGGGTTTGCAACCCTATAGGAAGAAGGATAATGTCAACCAACCAGAGCCCCCCAGAGCTCCCAGTGACTAAATCACAAGCCAAGAAGTACACATTGAGGGACCCAGAACTCCAGTTGCATATGTAGCAGAGTATGGCCTTGTGGGACATCAATGGGAGTAGAGACCCTTTGGTCCTGTGAAGGCTCATTGCCCGAGGGTAAGGGAATTCGAGGGCAGAGAGGTGGGAGTGGAAGGATGGGTAGGGGAACACCCTCAGGGAAGCAGGGAGGAGGGATTGCAAGAAAGTTTTGAGGAGGAGGGAACCAGGAATGGGGATAACATTTGAAATGTAAATAAAGAAAATATTCAATAAATTAAAAAAAAAATCACTCCATGTATTGAGCCATCGCTGAATACCTGTCCTGGGAATGTTTACCTCTTCAGTCATGTAAAGTTTCCACAATCCATAACTCTATGGAGCACATTTTAATCATTGGAAATTTAAATATATGAATGAGATTGGAAAATTAGAAAATAATCTTATTAAAATTGTCTTAAAGTTTAGAATAATTCGTAAGAAGCAACAATAAAGGAAGAAACTAAAGAAGGTATGGAAAATTACAAGTTTCCCCAAGCTCCTTTACCAGCAACTAAGTAATATTATAATGATTGTTAACTGATCAGAATGTACAAATTAACTTCAGTTCATGAAAAAATTATAGACATTTCTATAAGAAATAGAAGCAACCCTAAAATTTATAAGGAAGCACAAAAGAATCCAGATAATTAAACAATGGCTAGAAAATGCAATGCAAAAGGCATTAGTATGCATGATTTCCAATCATGCTGCATAGCCAACAGGGAAACTATTGTGGGAAAACAGCAATCTCCACCACTCCCATAAACAACAATAACACAACAACAACAACAACAATGAAAACAAAAACAAAAGTTGATTACCAGAGTGGCACTGAAGTTACATAATATCGAATAGAGTCATCTGATTGTCAAAAAATAAAAAAAAAAGACACTGAATTAAGAGTTAAACTCTATCATTGAGGGGTAAAACAATAATGAAGGAGGAGGAGGAATTGGGAAATGGAGAGAGAGAAAGAGATAGTGAGAAGGAGGAGGAGAAAGAAGAGGAGGAGTAAGAGGAGGAGGTGGCAGCATCGGCGGTGCCAGCAGCAGCGGTGGCAGCGGCGGCGGCGGCGGCGGAGGAGGAGGAGGAGGAGGAGGAGGAGGAGAAGAAGAAGAGGAAGAAGGAGTCGTTAATAAATATATGGGAAAATGTTCAAACTCCTCATCTATCTGGTTAAAGTAAATCCACAGAACATTGCAATTCCCTTTTATGCCAGTAAGAAAAGCTACTATTTTGTTATATTTTATTGATATCTCTTAAAAGCCTGTTTTGTCTGAGAGTTGGAAAGGAGGTGGATTTGAATGAGAGGGGAGGTTATGAGGAACTGGGAGGAGTAAGGGATGGAAAATGAGAAAGAACTCCAAGGAAGAAAGGGAAGGGAAACTGGCTTGTATGAAAAGAGAATCTATTTTCAATGAAAGCAGGGAGGTGGGAAGAAGAGCTGCCATTATGAAAATAAAATGACAAACTCAGTCAATGCTGGTGGAGCTGTCTGGAATTCTCCTACCTTGGGTAGACAGAAATTTGCACATGGATTCAAATTTCACAGAAAGATAACATTTGTCTGCATTGTTGACATGGAAATAAGAAAATAGTTTATGATCCACAGTTGAATCCATAAGATGATCAATACCATAGGATTGTCATAGTATGTGTGTATACTATAAAGCGAAACAAATATTTGATAATAAAATTTATTTTCTTATAATTCAAAATGTGCGATGAATGGACACTTAACACTGAATTAAGGTGGCAAAGTTTTAATGGAGGAAATTTACCAAAGCCAATGACACATGCAAATATTTTTGAAACATTTTTCAATGTTTGAACATGTTATCATTCATTACTGTGTTCTGCTGAGATTGCAGATAGCGTCCACCCGTGCCTCTTCCTAGACTTGCTTGGCTAACAGCTGTGTCTATTAACGAGCATACATCATGTGAATTACAGCAAATCAAATAATTGATGTTCAATTAGACAACATTCCTTCCAAGCTTACTTTACAGTGATTGTGCCTTTTAAATCCAAATAGCCCACACTATCAACTGAAGTGTGCCTTTAACACAATTAATTACATTTACTTTACATGTTTATGGTAGATTAAATGTTTCATACACTAAAAATGAGTTGAAAACTGCTCTAATAAATATAAAACATCACAAATAATATATAATTTAGAGTCATTTTAAATAATCATAAAATGCAAAGCAAAATCATGTTCATTTTTTAAATGTTTAAGGCTAAATTTATTAAATTATGCCAAATTTCTCTAAAAAAAAAAAAACCTCCTAAAAGCAAGTTTGTGTAATAAGTCATTTGGTTATTCTTTTTCTAAGTTTAACAAGGGAGGACAAGACCAAACAGTTACTCTACTCTGGAACATAAGCCCTGAGACTGTTCCCAGTGGAGTCTGGCTTCTCTCATTATCTTCCTAAAAAAAAAAAAAAAAAAAAAAAAAGAAAAAGAAAAAGAAAAAAAAAAAAAAAAAAAAAAAGGCTTGTAAACGAATCACCCTGAGTCTTAGTCAGGGTTTTATTCCTGCACAAACATCATGACCAATAAGCAAGTTGGGGAGGAAAGGGTTTATTCAGCTTATACTTCCCACATTGCTGTTCATCACCAAGGAAGTCAGGATTGGAACTCAAGCAGGTCAGGAAGCAGGAGCTGATGCAGAGGCCATGGAGGGANGTTCTTTACTGGCTTGCTTCCCCTGGATTGCTCAGCCTGCTCTCTTATAGAACCCAAGACTACCAGCCCAGAGATGGCACCACCCACAAGGGAACCTCCCCCCTTGATCACTAATTGAGAAAATGCCTTGCAGCTGGATCTCATGGAGGCATTTCCCCAACTGAAGCTCCTTTCTCTGTGATAACTCCAGCTGTGTCAAGTTGACACAAAATTAGCCAGTACACCCTGGTTTTCTTTTAATTAATCTTCTCAGTTTTTGTATTTTCATTTAGAAGAATTCATTCCTAGAACTATATATCACATGTACTTTTGTAAAACTTCTTACAAATAACAAGTTGTTGTTTTCCTTCAAAAAGCATGAGTACTTTCCTGTTTTCTTTATCCCAATAACTATAAAAATTGATTTCAGATTTTAAGACAATAGAAATGACCTTTCAAATGAGAGTGCCTCACAGAGACTTAAGAGCCAGGGTGGGGGAATATGTAGGGGGCCCTCCCCCTTGCAGAGAGAAAAAGGGGAAGGGGTGACCTTGATGTGGGCAGTGAACAGGATTTAAAAGGAATATATAAAAAAATAAAATTAAACATAAAAGAAAGATATGTTCACAGAGAGAATGAAAAAGAGGCAAAGACAGTTATATGACTATAGGTATTCAAATAATTCCTTTATGGATTTAGAAATAAAACACAGGTTTTTGTTCGAAAATAATTTTAAAAGGCACATTTTGCTCATGTTAATTTAGTTTTATTGTATAACATGAGAATCATCAAATAAAAGAGCAGCTGACATTAAATACCTCATTTCCCAACATGAATGTCACTGCTGACAACATTCATATCTCTAGAATGTGTTTGAATATGTATGTGAGATATAGTTTAAAATATATTTGTAAATCATGTGCTCATCCTCAACACTGAAAAATGTCCAGATTATAAGACAGAATAAAATTAATATAAATTTGTTTGTATCTATTAATTTTTTTAAATTATTTATTTTATGTAAGTACACTGTAGCTGTCTTCGGACACCCCAGAAGAGAGCATCAGATCACATTATAGATGGTTGTGAGCTACCATGTGGTTGCTGGGATTTGAACTCAGGACCTTTGGAAGAGCAGTCAGTGCTCTTACCCGCTGAGCCATCTCTCCAGCCCCTTATCTATTAATTTTTAATTTTAAGACTTTATTCTAAATAATTTGAATTTTTATTAAAGTATGGAGATGTATAATCATAATAACTTAATGATATGAAAAATAAGGAGCAATAAAACCTATAAATTTTGTATTTCATAAACTTGAAGTATTATTATTTTGGGGGGGAAAGAAATTTTTAACTAATTTATTATTATTTTCTTTATTTACATTTCAAATGCTATCCTGAAAGTTCCCTATACCCCACCCTCGCCCCTGCTCCCCTACCCATCCAATCCCATTGCTTGGCCCTGGCCTTCCCCTGTGCTGGGTCATATAAAGTTTGCAAGACCAAGGGGCCTCTCTCCCAATGAGGGCCAATAAGGCCATCTTCTGCTACATATTCAGCTAGAGACTCGAGCTCAGGGGGTACTGGTTAGTTCATATTGTTGTTGCACCTACAGGGTTGCAGCCATCTACAACTCCTTGGGTACTTTCTCTAGCTCCTCCATTGGGGGCCCTGTGTTCCATCCAATAGCTGACTGTGAGCATCCAGCTCTGTGTTTGCCAGGCAATGGCATACCCTCACAAGTGGCCTCTATATCAGGGTCCCTTCAGCAGAATCTTGCTGGCATGTGCATTAGTATCTGGGTTTGGTGGCTGATGATGGGATGGATTCCCAAATGGGGTAGTCTCT
>NC_034600.1:61902250-61937377 GCF_900095145.1 Mus pahari
ATAGGTGTGTGGATTCATTTCTGGGTCTTCAATTCTATTCCATTGATCTACATGTCTGTAGCTGTACCAGTACCATGCAGTTTTCATCACAATTGCTCTGTAGTACAGCTTAAGTTCAGGCATGGTGATTCCACCAGAGGTTCTTTTATTGTTGAGAATGGTTTTTGCTATCCTAGGTTTTTTTTTTATTATTCCAGAGGAATTTGCAAATCGCCCTTTCTAACTCTGTGAAGAATTGGGTTGGCATTTTGATGGGGATTGCATTGAATCTGTAGATTGCTTTTGGCAGGATGTCTTGACTATGTTAGTCCTGCCAGTCCATGAGCATGGGAGAGCTTTCCATCTTCTGAGGTCTTCCTCAATTTCTTTCTTTAGGGATTTGAAGTTCTTATCATACAGGTCTTTCACTTCCTTAGTTATAGTTACACCAAGGTATTTTATATTATTTGTGACTATAGTATTATTTTTATTGAATGCAATTGACAATATGTTTTATACTCCAAATGTAAGTTGCTTTCTCATTTATTCTAAGCATACTGTAGAACTGTATCACTACAAAAACTAATAAGCTAACAAATCACAATTTGTGTTCTGATTCATTGTTCAAGTGTAATTACATAAAATCTGGTTAATACAAATTTTGCTAATAAGTAAAACAACAAAAATTAAAGTGGTATTTCATCTTATTGAATATTAAAATATTCTGAGTTGTAGCAATTTATCATCTGATTGTACTGCAAAATCACCAGTAATATTTACTGTAATTTCTTTTTTGAATTAATTTATTTATGTCAAATGCTCCCCCATCCCCTTTCCCTTCTCACAGAGACCCTCCTCTCATCCCCCTTCCACATCTCCTTGAAGAGGGTGGGTCCCATGTGGGTATACCCCAACCCTGGCTCTTCAAGCCTCTGCCAGAATAGGTGCATCCTCTCCAGCACAGGCCAGACAAGGTACCTCTGTTGGCGAATGGATACCACAGTCAGGCTACAGCTTTTCTGCTTTTCAGCTTTTCTGGTCCAGTTGTTGGGGCGCCCACATAGAGACTGAGCTGCAAGTATGATGTGTCAGTCTTCCCTGGCTGAATACCTAGCACTCCCTGCCCAGGAGGTGCTTGTGGATATTTAACCAGAGAGTGTATTTGATGCTCACCGATTGGATTATTCTGCCAGGAGAATATTACTCCCATGTTTGCGGGGAATTTTTCTCATGCAGCTTCTCAAAACTTGATTCTCTTTCTGAACTTTACATAGAAAATAACCACTGAAAAGATCTGAATTGTGACTGTAACTCCTGGCTAAAGTCCCATCTGTCTGTATGTATGTCTGGGATCTCCACAGTGTGAGATGTAGGGTAGGAGAAAATACTGGTTTCCTCCTCCAAAAGCACAACTCACAAGCATAGTCAACACGGGCTGGCAGACCATGTGTAAATATGAACCTGAAACCCACATAGTGGAAGTTTGGATAGAGAGGGAATCATAGTGGTTGAATACCCAATGTCCAAGATATACATGTGATGTCACATCAGAAGAAACAATACTTGTTGCCTCCCCCAGCCTTGAAGCAGGCTGATTCAGACCTTGTTGCTACTAAGCACCGAACCACCTGGGGTGGAACCTTCTGACTTACAAAGCAGGTTCTATTGTCTACATCTGCCACTGCTTTCCTCCAAAACATTATCGCTACCTGCTGAGACCCTTGAGACCTTCTGGAGAAAGCATCCTGCAGATCACCTTCAGCTGGCTAGGGGCATCAAGAAGAACTGGTGGGGGATGGGTCTCCTTCCTCTATATAAACTCAGAATCTCAGTAAACTCGTGGGCTTTGATCAGCTATGTTGTCTTAGCCTCCTTACTTGTTCTCAGTCGAATCTCTTTCTGCCCCAGTCTACCTTTCAGGAGTACCCAGTTCGAGTGTGGCTGTGAGCGGTGGCAACTCAAATACTTAAACTTGATCAAAGTTCTCCCGGGAGCATTACTAGTTAAAAGTCAAAGCAAAGAAACAGAAGTCTATTGAAGAAAGTTCAAGAGAAATAGTAGCCTATCTTCTTTATTGAAATCATTCCTGAAACCAGGATCATTTGTTTACACAAAGCTTCCCTCTCTACAGGAAGGTCCTCCATCACTCTCTTTCCTTCCTGAGGGAGAGAGGCTTCCAGCAGGTATAGCTAAACTTCTTGGCCCTGTGGAGGCTTGATGCCCCAAAGAAGGGGGATGCTGGAGGGGTGAGGTGGGGGTGCGAGGGTGGGTGGATGAACACTCCCATAGAGATGAAGTGAAGTGGGAGGTTCACATGTGAGAACCTGGAATGGGGACAAAATTTGACATGTTAAGAAATAAAATAATAAATTTTTAAAAGAAGGAAAGAAAGGTATCTTGTAGCTAGATATGGCCTAAAAAAAAAGATAGAAAAGAAAAAAAAAAGAAATCAGTCATTCTAATTCCTCATTATTACTTCAGAATAAAGATTTGTTTACAAGGTTTACCAAGTCAGTTGTTTTTCATAGCAGAGCAGAAAGATTACGACACTGTAAAGTTTATAAACTCTGTCTTAAGGACATGGAAAGTGCATTTTTAAATTCTGTTATTCATAGCTCTGGAATACTATGAGCATTGTATTTGTGCTGATATGATGGGATAAATTCATAATTGAGGACAACAGATTTTATTTGAGATGGAAATTTTGCCAGTTATTCTATAGAACTGTGTTTATTTTGAGCATATATAATTATATCTTACATTGTAAATGCTGTTAGAGTTGTAATTTCTTCTGACAAAGACAGAAATGATCAGCAAATTTTATGTACAAATAAAGAATAAAAAAATAAAAATAAAAATATTTTTTTACACTGTTAAAAACACTGTTTTTAAAACACTGTTAAAAAGCTTAATGAGAATTTTATGGTTAGCAGTTCAAACATACTGCATTCAAAATTGTCAAAGATATATATGAAATTTTGTTCCAGAAGAAAAAGATGTTTTAAGGTATAATACCCAAGAACATGGATTTTTTTTTTTTTTTTTTAAGGAAAAAAATGTCCTAAATGGCTTTTATGATCAAGTGTTTATTCACTCAAATTGCTAGAGGCATTTCATCGTAAAACACATTTAAATTTATTTAATTCCTTAATTAAAATTAATAAAAATCATTAGAGCACTGTGTTAGCAAGTGCCAACAAGTGCCAGTATGTGACACAACTGCTGGTTATAGGAGAGAATAGTTTTATTACTTTCAAATTCTGATAAAAAAGTCTCACATTACATCCTCAGTGTGGTAGTAGTCTATGAGTTAACAAAAAACTAAATATTTAATGGTTTAGTAACATCAAGATTGTGCATTTAGCTTTTATTTTTGAAGTCCTCAATGTCTCTCCTGGAAGGAGATAACTTTTCGATAATCTCTTTTTAGAAAATACAATTCTGCAATTTTCTGTATCTTGATAAACACACTACATATTGTAATGGTTTCATATCATCTTTCAGTACATTTCACAGCAAAGATTAAATCAAGATAAAAATATCTACTTCACTTATCTTCTCATAATAAAATCATCAAACACCCTTTCTTCTTACTTCTTCAAACATACAACATATTATTGATCTTTATGCCATCTCTGATCATAATAGCATACAAGCAATTATTGTTTTTTTTTTTCAGTTATGACTTAGTATTAACTGATTAACCTTTCCTTGTCCTTCTTTTTTTAATATCCCCAACTCTAAGGTAATTCCTTCTCTCTCAACTTTTCTTAAGCTGCTGATTAATTATTACTCATTCTTAAATTAACATATAGAGTAATTTTAGGTATTTATAAGAAACAGTTTCTTGGGGCCACTAATTATGTTGGTTATAGACTTCAACATGTGAAGAGAGGCTAAAATCCAATAAAAAGTAATTGGTTAGTCTCATACAATTTTATGCCACTCTTCCATCAATAAACATGTATTGCCTGGCCAGTTATTACTATCAATCTCAGAATACATAGCTGGAAATTATTGGCTATTCCTTCTTTCCTTCAGTCCTGTTAAAAACACCTGCCAGAACTATAAAAAAAGTAATAAGAGTTTGGCTTGTCCATGTTCCATAATTTGCATGTATGGGTTCTACAGCAATATAATCTTAACACTCAAATACTTAAATCAACCCAATAATATTGTATTGGTGTTAACTAAGCTATAATCATCAGCATAATCATTTTATTATACCTTATAGCATGATAAATAAAATTAGGTACTCCAGGGTTTGGTACACATATGTTTGGGACTGTGTCTTAGTCACCTTTTCTATTCCTGCACAAACATCATAAGCAGGTTGGGGAGGAAAGAGTTTATTCAGCTTACACTTCCATACTACTGCTGTTCATCACCGAAGGAAGTCAGGACTGGAACTCAAGCAGGTCAGGAAGCAGGAGCTGATGCAGAAGCCATGAAGGGATGTTCTTTATTGGCTTGCTTCCCCTGGCTTGCTCAGCCTGCTCTCATATGGAACTCAAGACTACCAGCCCAGGGATGGCACCACCCACATGGGGCCCTCCCCACTTCATCACTAATTGAGAAAATGCCCCACAGCTGGATCTCATGGAGGCATTTCCCCAGCTAAAGCTCCTTTCTCAGGGATAACTCCAGCCTGTGTCAAGTTGACACAAAAAAACAGCCAGTACAATTGACCCCTTGTCAACTTGACACACAAACACATCACTAGTAAGCCTCAACCCTTAGTTTCTTATTCATCCCCAAGACCTAAACAATTTTAAAAGTCCCACAGTCTTTACATACTAAAAGTAATCATTTTTAAAATATCCAATATCGTTTAAAACCCAAAGTCTTTTTACAATTAAGTCTCTTAACTGTGGGATCCACTAAAATGTTTTCTTCCTTCAAGAGGGAAAAATATCAGGGCACAGTCACAATCAAAAGCAAAAATTAAACTCCTACTGTCCAATGTCTGGGATCCAACTCACGATCTTGCATTATCATGTGATAAATTTTTTTCATCCCATTTCTCTGAAGACTCTACCCTTAATGATGAGGTATGTTTCTTAGAATCAGCAAATATATAGGTCATGTTTCTGAATTGGATCTAGTAGTTTGTTTTTCTTTTAGAGGATGTAAACAATTAATGTTCCCTGTCATTACTAAAGGTCATTTCTTAATTTCTGTCATTTTACTGATTTGTTTTCTTTTTCCTTATATCATTTTAATCTGTTCTTTATTATTTTTTCCTTGTGACTTCTTTGGTGTGTTTAGCATTCTGCTCATATGATTCACTCGGTTGACCTGGAATTGTAGTCATGAATTCCTCAACTCTGTTTTACATCATGATAACATCATTTATCTATTAATTTAAGTTGATATTTCCGCTGGATAAAATAGTGAGGGTTGGCTGTGTGTTCTTTCAGGATTTATTGTCAATAGTTCTTCAATTAGAAATGTAACATTATGCTAGAATTTTGTCCGACTTAATCTTAAGGATGTCTTGTCCAGAAAAACCACAGTTCATGTAAGCTTATCATCAGTACAACAGCATATCATGTCTAAAAGACAGAATTTTCCATCACCCTCACTCACCCTCACAGTCTTTCTTTACCCAATTCCTTCTATATTGTTCTTTGATCCTTGTGGGCAATGTCAGAAAGCCAACAAAATTTTTAAATTTTAATACTAATTTTGGTAAAAACTAAACAAATGAATTTGTGTTTTATTTGGAGTAATAGTAAATATGTGTAGTATTTTTACTCCTAAGTTGCAATCTAACCTTACATATTATATTTTCTTGGTCAATAAAGTCTCTTGTTAAATATGAATTATTTAGTTTGACTAATTAATAGTTCATCTGATACATCTCAAAATTTTGCACAGCAATTAGTTTGCAACACTAAAGTTTTGCCTATTCATAGCATGAAAATTAGTTGTGATCATTACATTCTAAAGTAAGCAATGATTTTTGAGTGCATTAAAATTTGAAATATAAGGGTTGTATTTGTCTTACTCAGCCATTGTCAAAGTATCTTTTCTTCTCTGTAGAAAGAAAAATACCAGCAAATATTTCATTACTATAAAAAACTTTAAACAAGAGCAAAGAAAACTCAGGTAGTTTTTGAGCTGATAGAAATCAGATTACATCAGAGTCAAGTAGCTGTCAAAGAATATGGGTAAATCAGGAGACAGTACACGACTTAAGCCAAGTATGATGGCTTTTACAGATATTCAAGTGACAGTTATTCTCATCAGCACTGTACCTTGCATGTTGAAATACACCTGCCAGGCAAAAAGGACCCATTGCTGCTATACTGTCATGACATTTAATGGTTAACCCATCAATTTCTTATTAGATTTGTACCCTGTTTCACAGGAGAGGAGCTGAGAATGACACAGTGAAAGACCATTAGTGAAAGTGTAACTTGAGTTTTCTAGGGTGGTCAATTATTGCAGGGGTCATTATGAGAAATTCAGATCTGGGACCATGTGACAAGGTCATAGTCAGTAAGATAGACCAGGAGGGACTACTTGTAAGGGTACAGCCTAGATTTAGCAGTGACTCTATTATTGTCAACATTCCAGTATCAGTGGTGACAACCAAGGACAGACAAAGGCAGCTGTGATGCACAGCCAGATAAATACTCAGAGACATGCTGTATTTGCTTGAAGACTGGACCTCCTTTTGGAGCTCAGAGATCTTTAGTAGATCCAAGATGTTAAAAACTTAACAATGTACAGTGTGGGATTTTTGGTCTCTTATTTGATGGTGACTATACTCCGAATCTTCTTTCTTAGAGTTAGAAAGTAGGTAAGTTATTTTTTATTATAGAGGAGCCTACAGGTAAGAGACATTGGAAATTTAAAGAGATTGAAAAATGTAAAGTTCTTGAAGTTTTAAAACCTGTTAAACTTTTTGAAGTTGGAATGTAGAATGAGTTTTTAAGAGAGAAATTGCTATCTATATCAGATATTTGAATAAACAAGAAAGTTTCTTACTTTAATAATGTAATGTATATGTATGTCAGGGTGATAAGAAGTAAATTATTTTAAGTTTTGGGGGCTTTTTTGTTTGTATTTATTTGTTTGTCTGATTATAGTCAATTTGAAACAAGCTAGGATTATCTGGGATGTAGAAATACAATTGACAAAATACCTTCATTTAGAACATTTATTAGAGAATGAAACATTCTAAATCTTTCTTTGGTGGGGTTAAAATAAATATCTTAGGGTTTTACTGCTGTAAACAGACACCATATTCAAGGCACCTTTTACGGAAACAACATTTAACTAGGGTTAGCTTGCAGGTTCAGAGTTTTAGTCCATTATCAACAAGGCAGGGGGCATAACTGTCCAGGCAGGTGTGGTGCAGGAGGAGCTGAGAATTCTATATCTTCATCTGAAGACAACTAGAAGACTGGGTTTCAGGCAGCTAGGACGGGGATGTTAAAGCCCAGGTCTACAGTGACACACCTAATCCAACAAGGCCATACCTTCAAATAGTACCACTCCCTGAGTCTAGCATATATGAAACATCACATTCCACTCCCTGGTCCCCATATGCTTGTTCAAACATCTGAGTCTATGGGGGCCGTACTTAAACGTAGCATAATGAAAAATACATTTAGTCCAACTTCAAAAGTTTCCATAGTCTATAGCAGTCTCAACAATGTCCACAGTTCAAAGCTTCTGAGATTTATCCAAACACTTAACTGTAGAGCAAATAATCCCCAAAGCAAGACAGGAAACCAACTGGGCAAGCTCTAAACTTCGTATCACCCTGTGTGATGTCAAATCATTCTTCAGATTGTCAACTCCTTTTCATCTTTGTTGACTACAACAACTTCTTTCTCCTGGGCTGGTTCCATTCCATTCTGTTAACAGCTTTTCTAGCAAGTATCTGATGGCTCTGGAACCTCGAATATGTTGGGGTATCAAAGGCAACTTCAATGTTACAACTTTTATTCTTCTAATAAATGAGATCCACACATGATCTGTGTTCTTCCAAAGAGCTTGGGTCATTTCTGCATCTTTGCACTCTGTAGAACTCTAGGCTCTGGTTGACTCTATGCTGCTGCTGCTGCTGTTCTTGGTGATAATCCTATGGTACTGTCATCTCCAATATACTGGAATCTTCTGCTGCAGCTTGGCTTCACCAGTACCCTCTCATAGGCTATCTTCATGGTGCCAAGCCTCAACTTCTTTGCATGACCCCTTCAGTTCTGGACCATCAACTGCAACTGAGACTGCTGTACCTTCACCAATGGCCTTCCGTGGCTTCTCACAGTGCCAAACCTCAGCTGCTCTCCATGACCCCTTCATGCTTTCAAAACCAGTACTGAAACCTGGGTGACTGACAAGTTGCCAAGTACATCTGAAGCATGAGGTACTGCTGTGGACTGGACTCAGTCGGTCTCTCAACCCATGGGGAACCAGGATTTTGGAAATCAGGTGGACAAGACATATGTGGGGTGACAAACAGACATAAACACCAGAGAGAATGCTGTATCTGAATGTAATTTCTCAAAGTGAGCACCAGACTTATAATACAGAAGAAAAACAAGAAAGCTAGGTGATACATCAGCCAAGGTACATAGAGATGCATAATGGTTCTTTACACAAAACAGAGAAAATGCAAAAATAAACAGCTGGCAGGAGCCAGGCAGTGTTTACAACTGAGATAGGAACAGCCCTAGCTAAAATCAGCTATCCACAGGAGCCAGGTGAAAGGTCTGATGCAATGCTAGTCTATTGTTAAACACACCACCAGGGGTCCCTTAGTAAATTAGGGGTCCCTAATTATGCTATTTTTTTCTGGGCCTAGGGAAAACCATGTACCAGTTGAGTTCAGTTCTACTAACTCTTTCATGAATAATACAATACTCCAGTTTCTCCATAAACTACAACCCACCTTCTTTCTACCATTATGTAATGTAGGCTGCCATTCATGTCTGTACTGAGAATTCTAAGTTTACTATTTTGAACTAGCCCTGAGATTACTAGCTCCTATCTGGCAAACTTTGTGATGCCTGATTACTAACTGTCAACATTGAGGCATTTGTCTGGACATTCTTAGGAAATTCCAAGCCCAGGGTCTGCTCCAAGACTGCCTAGGACATTGGTGAAGGCCAGGAAGTAAAGTTCAACCTGATTTAGGTATTTGTAAAAATCATTTCTTGGAGGCACCTATAATAAAACCAATACTGAAAGAAAGCACACAGGTCCATTCACCGACTAATGCAAGGGCAGGTTTGGAGCATTCATGCTACAGGATGCCAAGGCTCTAGGAGGCTAAGTTTCCATGAAACTTTTTGCCTTGGGACTGTGTCCAAGCTTTTGGCCCTGTCTTCACTGGAGTGGGTGCAACAAGGTACCACCTTGCCTATTTGTGCTCTCAGAAGATACTTCTCAGAAGATTTCACTTCAGTGATGCTGATTTTTTTTCTCAATCACTAATTTCTTAGTTCCAGCTAACCAGCATCAATTGTCCCACTGTCTTAGTCAGGGTTTCTATTCCTGCACAAACATCATGGACAAGAAGCAAGTTGGGGAGGAAAGGGTTTATTCAGCTTACACTTCCATATTACTGTTCATCACCAAAGGATGCAGGGCTGGAACTCAAGCAGGTCAGAAAGCAGGAGCTGATGCAGAGGCCATGGAAGGATGTTCTTTACTGGCTTGCTTCCCCTGGCTTGCTCAGCCTGCTCTCTTATAGAACCAAGACTACCAGCCCAGAGATGGTACCACCCACAAGGGGACCTCCCCCCTTGATCACTAGTTGAGAAAATGCCTTACAGCTGGATCTTGTGGAGGCATTTCCCCAACTGAAGCTCCTTTCTCTGTGAAAAACACAGGATAATATATTCAATCATCATCAAGTTGACACAAAACTACCCAGTACACTCAGTATATTCCTTCTCTGGATTATAAATCCAGAGCCAAATCGTCAAAGTTTCTCAGTTATGCTGCTTGCTTGGACTAGAACATGGCCCTGTTGTTATATTATCACCAACTCTCTGTTTTCCAAGTCCTTCACTGCTTAAGCTTGACTGTCCTCCAGGAACTTGCTTTGTAGACTGACTTTGAACTCAGAGATCGGCATATCTCTCTTCTAAGTGCTGGGATTAATGGTGTGGTCCACCATGCCTGGATTTAAGCTTTTCTCTACTTGGAAAAGGCTCTGTTCTGGGTTGACCTTGAATGCTGAGATCTGCTTGCCTTTGCCTCCTAAGATTAAAGGCTTGTACTACTATTCCTGGACCTAAAATTAGCTAGATGTGATCTTGCGTCAAGGTCATCATTCCCTAAATTCAATTTAATGTCTCAAAACACTTAATTCTGCTCCATTTCACTTCCTTTCTAAGCTTGATAAGCTTGTTTAAAATGTTCTTCAAGAAACTTAACTGGAGAACAAAGTCTCTGCTGTGTATTTTCAAGACTTCCTTTGTCAATATAATTAATATAAATCTCTTTACCTTAGCTTCAGGTAGATTCTTCAAACAACAGCAAAAAACAGCCATATTCTTCACCAAAATACCATAAAAACAGACTCTAGGACACATGTTAAAGTTCTCTACTTGAAACCTTTTGGTCAGTTCCCCACAGTTCAAATCACTCTGTGTAATAAAGTCTTCCATATTCTTATTAGGATAACTCATTAAGCCCCATTTTAAGCATTCCACTGTTTTCCAATTCCAAAGTCCCCAAATCCACATTCTTCCAAACAAAAGCATGATCAAGTATATTACAGCAATACCACAGTCTTTGGTACCAATTTCTGTCATAGGGTTTTAGTGATATGAACAGACACTATGAACAAGGCACCACTTACAGGAACAACATTTAATTGGGGCTGGCTTGCAGGTTCAGAGGTTCAGTCCATTATCATCAAGGCAGGAGCATGGCACCATCCAGGCAGGCATGGTGCAGGAGGCTGCTAGGAAAAGACTGGGTTCCAAGCAGCTAGGACAGGGTATTAAAGACCACACCCACAATAACACTCCTAACCCAACAAAACCACACCTCCAAAGAGTGCAACTCCCTGGGCCAAGCATATACAAACCATCACATAAATACAATATAAAATCTAAAAGTATCTATCCACAGTTGAAATTATATGATATTCACTTGAACATGAATGTTAAAATTTTACTACACGATTTATTTGGAAAATTATAGTAAATCATTAATAATCATTTTAGATTTTAATCAGATACCATGATATCTATGCAACCAATAAATCTTATATTGATAAAAATTCAAAACAGTTTAAATTGAAATTTTAAATTTTTATTTAACTTTTGATAATTTCATACATGATAATGAAATTTGCTTCTGAGTAAAAGGATTTAAACTCAGTATGAAAGTGGTTAACTAACCAATAACGCTCATTGACAATTGCAATATTGGAAACATCTTAATTGACAAATTGGTATTGCAGCATAAAATATGCCATCTAAGCAAGGTAATTGATGGTGTTACCATCTTCCTTCATCCTCTTTCTAACACTAAAAGTTAGCCAGCAAGGAGAAAATTTCTGATTAGTTTGACATTGATTTATCTATGTCTTGTAACCAATATGTGTGTTTCTTAAGCAGTAGGGTAGGGTCATCTAGTAGTTATGGTAGTAATCAAGGGCATTGATAATAGCTGTTGAATTTTAGAGTTCTTTGTGACTTGTTATCTCAAAAATTTAAGTTAAAATATCTAAGCAGATGACTAATAGTGATGGGGAGATATCTCAGTCAAGGATAGTTCTTGCTTTGTAACCATGAGGACCTGAGTACATGGCTCGAGGTATTAATGTTCCTTTTCTTAATTTTAAATCTATCTCATATATATGTAATAGGCAATATAAATGATACACACACATATATATGCATATATGTTATATACATATATGTATGTATGCATATATATGTATGCATATATAATTGTATGTGTCATATATATGCATATATACATGTATAGTATATTAAATATATTAAGTGATATACATCACCTACATATCATACATGTGATACATGTATATATTAAGTGATATATATCACAAATTTGTGATCTATATTCCATATTAAGTAATATACATCATATATGTGATATATAAAAGATAGATTTCATATAATAAAGAATTATATATGTATAATACATATATATCACTTAATTATTTGGTATATATTTCTGTGTGGGTGTATGGTATATTTATATTGGGACCAGCAAAGGTCAGAAGGGTCTGAGGGATCCCATGGAGCTTTGGTGATTGTGGTTATGAGTTATCTGACATGCACATTAGAAGAATTTCAATTAATTGACAACAGGAAATGATGTTAGTTGTTAATTGTTGATCCATCATTCAAACTTCCAGCCTTCTATCTCAGCATGCCCCAGGGACTTTTCAGTCTCTAATCCTCTGGTGACAGGGTTAAAAATCCTTGATATGTCAATGGTATTTGCATGCGCATGTGAGTGTGTGTGTGTGTGTGTGTGTGTGTGTGTGTGTGTGCCCCCATTGTGATGGTGCTTATGTGTGTGATGTTCATGTGTACATGTGTGCTCAAGTGAATACTGTAAAGGAATTTTAATCCAGCAATATGTATATGACAAGGAATCACAGGCCTCCTAGGTCTGTGAGATCCAGCTGGAATATACACATGCCTTACACCATTTTCACTTACAGACATGCATTTGATTCTCAGATACAGAGGTAAGCAGATCCCTGAGTTCAAAATCAGCCTCATATGGCACAAGATTCAAGTAAAGAAAAGCTTAGATCCAGAGATGGTGGTACATGCATTTTTTTTCCCCAGCATTCAGGAAACAGTCATGCAGATCTCTGAGTTTTAATCAGGAGTTCAGTTGAGTCGAGTTGGAAGTCAGTCAGTTCAATTAAGTCAGTGCAGTTCAATTATTCAGTGCAGAAAGCAGTGCACTGAAGTTGAGCTGAGCTCCCTTCAGTTCATGCTGCAGGGGCAGTTGAAGTCAGAGGGAAGGAAGGAGTCAGAAGATTAGACCAAATTGCCAGAGACAGTTCGAGGCCAGGCAGAGCAATCCAGTGAAAAACTGACAGAAGCTACACTTAATCAGTCATCTTGCAGAGGAGCCTCAACCAGAACAACTGAGTTGAATGAGCCATCCAGAATTAGGAAAGAGCTAGAAAGAGTGATCTGGAGAATAAAAGATATATTGACAGCTCATTCCCATATATGTGTCCATGGAAAATAGTGGTTAATGTCACACTGTCTTTCCTTATTCTTCTCTAGAAATAACATTTTCCAAAGTGAAAGAAAGAAAACAAGAAAAGGCTAAAAATTAGCCTTCTATACTAAATTTAAAACTAGGATTTAAGTTGGATTATATACAAGCATATGTGCTTTTCTTCTCCTCCAAGGAAAGATATTTAAAAAGTTTATTATGACTCAGTAAAGAGTCAAATGCTACTTAAACACTCAGTCTTTGGAGTATTAACTTCTACATTAATTGGAAGCATGCAAAGTAGATTTAGGTCAATAATTTAAAAAATCAAGTTAAATTATTTTAGCTAACACTTTACATATCACTTTACTAAATGAAAGATCAAGAAACACCTAAAATTCTAATTAAAAATTCAGGTTAAATTAATAAAAAGTAGAAATAATGAATTATTATAGTCATTTGGTATGTCATAGGGGAGATGAGAGAGGAAGAAGACCCTACTGAGTTGAATGTTTGCAAGAACATTTTCCCATGTGCTCTCTTCACTGTTCTACATCAAATGTTCCTACATTTCGTTGGATTAATTTTCACAACTTGACCATTTTTACCATTATATTTTATGTATCTATCTGTCTGTCTGTCTTTCCATCTATAGATCTATCATCTGTAGATATAGTGATATAAATAATGTGTGCTCTGAGTTGCCTATTGATCCATTCATTTACCTCTACTGTAGCTGAATTTCTTTCATAAGCAAAGATGCATGTTTACTTCATCAGTTGAGCTATTCTCACTTTTTAAATCAGTCTTTGAAACAAGGTGGTTGTATAATGCTTTTATTATGTTTAGGTATGGGCCTTGAATTCCTGATCTCTCCATGACTTTTAACATGAAGGGGTGTTGGATTTTGTCAGAGACATTTTTAGCATCTAATGAGATGATCATGTTTTTTTTTCTTTATGTTTTGTTTATGTAATGGATTTCATTGATGAGTCTTTGTATATTGAACATCCCTGCATCCCTGCGAAGAAGCCTACTTGATCAAAATGAATGATGGATTTGATGTGTTCTTGGATTTGGTTATAATGAATTGAAAAATGAAGCAGAGACTGAAGGAATGGCCAACCAGTGACCTGTGCAACTTGGGATCATCCCATGGGAAGATCCCAAAACCTGGTACTGTTACTGATGCTGTGCTGTGCTTAGAGATAAGAGCCTAGCATTGCTGTCCTTTGAGAGGCTCTACCAGCAGCCAACTGAATCAGATGCAGACATTCACAGCCAAGCATTGGACTGAGTTGTGACTCCTATGGAAGAAGTAGAGAGGAAGGATTGGAGGAATTGAAAAGGATGACAACCCTTAGGAAGAGCAAGTGTCAACCAACCTGGACCCCTGGGGGCTGCCAAAGAATGAGCCACCAACCAAAAAGCATGCCCAGGCTGGTCTGAGGCTCCAGACACGTATGTAGAGAGGGCTGCCTTGTCTGGCATCAGTGGAAGAGGATGTGCCTAATCCTGTTGAAACTTGATGCCCCAGGGAGGGTGTTGCTGTGGATTCTCTGACAGATAAAGGGGAAGAGTAGGGAAGGAAGAACTGTGCAAGAAAGGACATTGAGAGGGGGACAACATTTGGGAAATAGAGTAATAAAATAATTAATTAAAAATTGATCAAAGTGGTTACTTAGAAAGTACGTGCTGGAGAGGAGAATCGTTGGAGATATTTCTAATCACAATTGACTCCTTTTAACTTTTAACTGGTTATCTTATGTCTTACATGTGGAAGCAGTACCTGGCAAGAGCAGGCTAGACCAAATATGAGTCAGGTAAAAATATATTTTGGGAGAGAAAACCATTGCAAAATTATACAGTATAACAATGAATCCACAATTGACATGTTGAAACCAAAAGAGTGTCCTCAGATTTATAAATGCTGTAATTTTATATTTTATTAGATTCATGAATCAAAAAAGTAAAGGAATTTTTTTAGATGAAACTGTAAAGGAGTTTCTAATATAATTTTATGACAACCAATTTACCTAAGTAACCTACAATACTGCAAAGAGATTCTTCCCCCACCCACTTTGGTCGATGGTTTTCAAAATGTACAAAGGAGTCCTCATCCTCCCCAGTTTGTGAGAGGACCCAAACTTCAAGGTCAGTCTGGGGTACTCATGGAGACCTTCCTTATCTTAAATACTAGCCACTAAAGTGGTAACACTTTGAAAGAATGAAACAGGTACCATCTGATATTAATGACTCTCTTAGTGCCATCTGGCATGATTAACTGTATAACACTCTATATTATATAAAAGTCAGTTACTGAAATCATGCATGAAGGGTAACTTTTATTTTTTTACAGTTCAGTCATTACCATTCTCCTGTTCTGCTCTTCCACAGCAACACATTCCATTCCTCCTTCACCCAAGCTCCATCACTAAGAGGATGTCCCCACCCACCCTCACCACACCCTCTACCAGGCCTCCCCACTCCTTGGGGCCTCAAGTCTCTCAAGGGTTAGGCACATCCTTTCCCCCTGAAGCTAAATCAGGCAACCTTCTGCCATATATGTTTCTGGCCTTGGACCAACTCTTGTATGCGGCCTGGTTGTTGGCTCAGTATCTGAGAAATTTTATGGGTTGGGTTAATTGAGACTGCTGGTCTTCCTATGGGGTTCCCCTCTTCCTCAGTTTCTTCCAGCTTTTCCCTAATTTGGTCACAGGCAGCCCTGACTGGATGTAAATATCTGCATCTGTCTCAGTCAGCTGCTAGGCTCCTATCTTTTTATAGTAAAGGACCATATCTTTTATAGGTGCTTGGGTAGTGAAGGATTAACAGCCTTTCATACATTCTAAATATTTAATCAATATATTAAAACAACATATTAACAATATTATAAGTTTACAATGTTTGTTTATATATACATAAGAAAACAGAAAGCTAATCTTTAGATTTTTTAAAAGTAGACCTAGTGAGCAAGTTTTAACAAATTTAAACATTATATTCTCTATGTAGTTCATTTTGTATTGTGCAACAGTTTAAATTCTAATCTATTAATGTTTTATTATTTAAGAATTTCAAAGATCGATATAGTGGGCTTTGATCAAATTTGCTTCCTATTCCCTTTGCTACAGTTCTTTTCCTAACTCCATCCCAAATATTTTCTTCTAATTTCATGTTTTAGGTATTTTAGGCACACTGAGTTCTATTAGTTCTATCAATACTGGGACTGGTATAGGGTTTTCTGCTTAACTATAAGTAGAACTTCAGGAGCTATGTCCTCAAACAAACAAACAAAAAAGATTAACTCTCCCTTTCCCAGCATCTATCAGGAGGCCAATAACTCCTTAGATGTAGGTTGAAGTTTGGGTCACCTTTCCACTCCATTTTGGGATTTTGTGTGGTTTGAGCTAGCATAGATCTTGAGCATGCTGCCACAACCATTGTGAGATCCTATGTGCAATTGCTTTGTCATGTCCACAGACCACGATTTCCTAGTAGTCATCAACTGCCTCTGGCTCATATCATCTTTTGACAGCTTCTCCTACAAGTATTCTACTAAACCTAGGCAGGAGCTGGTGTGAATTCGATGTCCCAGTTTGGATTGAGCATTCTGAAGTATTGTATTCTCTACATCTTGACAAGTTGTGGGTACGTGTACTAGGTAATGGCTGATGAAAAAAAAAAAAAAAACATTCCCTTTCAAAACTTATCTAAGTGTGTAATGAGAAACATTCAGAATTGTTCTAAAAATCGTGGATATTTAGTAGAACAGTAGTAGTAGATTCTCTGCTAGGGCTTGGAATTTTGTCTCTGTGGTGCTCGGTCTGAGTTCCATTTCGTGAATCTTGCCTTAAATTGATTAGAATGGGGTTGGTTGCCCCAAAAATATCAAACCATTTTTAATCTAGCAAATCAAATTATATCAATGATCAGATTTATTTAATAGTTTTTCACATGAGTCCTTGAATAGCAAAATATATATTTACTATTACATCCATGATAGAGGAAATGGATTAAATTCTTTTTATCAGAAAACACATACCTAAGGTTAGGAACAATTTGTTTTCTCATAGTGTTAACAGTGGGTTACATACTGTTGTATTAAATCTTCATTCAGGTGCTTCCTTGATTCATAATTCTAAAATCTTGTATTGTGAACCAGGCTAAATGGGCTGCACACATATAAGGTAACATATTAACATTTATATTTATGTAACTGCATTTAATTTGTTAACTCTTTACTGCATCCAATATAGGTTAACAAGACAGAATTTCTTTTCAAAGATTAATTACACAGTTGAAAAAAGTACATCATATGATGTACCCTACACACTGAATATTGTGATTGTTTTAATTAGTATTAAATATTGCACAGCATCTTCATTTAATAGTAACACTCTGCCAGCCTGGTGTTTTTAATCCCTGAGGTATTTTTATAGCTATTTCCATTAAGGTGGTCGATAATTCATCTTTAAAAAACATCAAACTGAATTAAAAGCAATCTTTGATCCTCTTCGTAGATACTAACATCCTCTTCTGTTCAAATAATTCTTCAGAGAGTCAACCTTTTTTGTCTCTGTTTTATAAGAATATTCATCTCAGCACTGGATATGGGAGATTCCACTCCTTAGAACACCAAATTAATCTCTGCTCACATCTTTTCTATGTATTATATGTTGGTTTATATAAAATCATTTTCAAGAATATTTATTTTTGCATATTATTTCTTACTACTAAGTCATTCTGAGTATTGATGGATTCATTCTTGACTTTATATCTAAAAACACACATATTGATTATAGGTCCAAAAAAAATCTACATCTTTATCCATTTCTCTAAGACAAGTCTACTGAGGATCAGCTAAAGCCATAAACTGTACTGTATTACTTTTAAAGGTTCAATGAGTTAGAAGGCTTCTCCATACTACTTTACAACACTTTAACTAGGGCGTATCTCAGAAGTGATTTCAGTCCTATGCCTGATTTCTTCAACTTGTGAATAAACAAAATAATATGATGCTATAGTGATAAAACTGACCCATGAAACTAAGAAAACATTCTACAATCCAGGTTATTTACTTGGATTTTACAGTTGGAAAAGAATCATCTCCTTTGTTACAGTGTGAACTGAATCCTGTGTGTGAATGGTTAAATTTCTACTGCAACTTAAATTGGCTCACAGTAAACAAAGGAAGTGTATTATTATTAGCCTGCAATTCTGATTTTCAGTTGTTTGGATGTCTAATTTACTGTGATCTAAGTTGTTAAGGGTCAAAAGATAAATCATGGCCTTATTGTTCTCACAAGGACAAATAAAGCCACAATCTAAAAGAAGATCACATTTAGTAGAACTATACAATTTTTATGAAGACACAACTGAAATGAAGACTCTTGAGTATCTGTTGTATATGTTATTCTACTTTGTGTATAGAAACAATAATACAGGTAAACAATAGATAAAGCTTACTTCAGAGTTTCACCATTCACTAAAAACACAATAAGATGTCTTTGTAGAAAAAGATAATAGGCCTGTAGTTGGTTTGAAAACAGTTTGTAAAGGTTGAGTGTCATGAATTGTCACCAAATATGGCATCCATCTTATCTATTAACAGTCTCGGGAAGATCATTCTCAGAATACAAAGGTTTAAAACTGAAATTCCATTCCTGAGGTGAGAGGTTTAATGGACTGACTGTCACTGATAAGAAAATGATGGAGAGCAGATGCCTCTGCAATCTCATTAGCCGGATATATTGTGTGAAGTGGAAGGACCAATGCCCCAGAATACTAAAATCAGGAACACAGAATGAAGCAAGCATTTCTACATTCTGTATAGCCTTCACTGTTTGGAATATACTGTTGAAGTAACAACCTCTCTTAAATGGCTTGCCCTCATTGATGTTAGCTTAATACAGAGAAGTATTACTTTAACATACTGTAATCCTTCTAGATAAATTCTACCTCATATTGTCAGGGTATAGCTGTTCATTAAGTAAAGTTAGCAAACACTCTGTTTTCTTCTTTTGAAAAACACAGGATAATATATTCAGTCATCATCAATGTCAGGAGGGCACTCTTCTCAAGTGTTTGCTAAAATGTTTAATGCTGTGCAAATGTGACATTTAAGAAATATTCGCTTAGAGGAAGCCACAACAAATTTGTTGACCTTTATTTACAATCCTCATGAAATATGATTTTCCGTTTATCATTTATATGAACTGTCAATGTGCAAAATGTATTCTGACCAGAAAACACTGATATGAGTATATGTGTGAATGAAAACTATATGAAAAATTAAAAGTAATGGATTGGTGTACACATTGTTGAGTTCTTAAGATAGTGACTTTCTATGACTAACTTTCCCTTACTTCCTGACTTAACAAGAAGTTAAAGCATAATAAATACTCTATAATTCATATATAAATGCATATAAAATTCATCTTTAAAAGCATTTTCTTTGTCTTAATCATACCACAATCTTATAACATATGTGTGTGATGTGTATTATATAAAATGATGTATATATTACATATAGTTATTACTAGGCCAATGTCATATCTCTAGGTTAAATTATCTTGACCTAATAACTGATCATTTTAATGACATTTACTTTTTTTAATTTTTTAATTGGAATTTTTTATTATTTATTTTTATTAGATATTTTCTTTATTTACATTTCAAGTGTAATGCCCCTCTGAAAACCCCATCTCCTTCCCCTCCCCCTGCTTACCCACCCACCCACGCCTGCTTCATGGCTCTGGCATTCCCCTATACTGGGGCATAGAAACTTCACAGGACCAAAGACCTTTCCTCCCACTGATGACCAACCAGTCCATCCTCTGCTATTAATGCAGCTAGAGCCATGAGTCCCACCATGTGTTTTCTTTGGTTGGTGGTTTAGTCCTAGTGAGCTCTGGAGTTACTGGTTAGTTCATATTCTTGTCCCTCCTATGGGGCTACAAACACTTTCTCTAGCTACTTCATTTGGGTCCTTGTGCTCATACCAATGAATATCTGTGAGCATCCACTTTTGTATCAGTCAGGCCCTGGCAGACCCTCTCAAGAGACAGGTATATCAGACTCCCGTCAGCAAGCTTTTGTTGGCATCCACAATAGTATCTGGGTTTGGTTTTTGTATATGGAATGGATCCCCAGGTTGGGTAGTCTCTGGATGGTCATTACTTTAGTCTCTGCTTCACACTTTGTCTCTGTATCTAAGAAGGACCGAAGTATGCACACTTTGGTCTTCCTTCTCAAGTTTCATGTGTTTTGCAAATTGTATCTTGTTTATTCTGAGCTTCTGGGCTAATATCCACTTATCAGTGAGTGCATATCTTGTGTGTTCTTTTGTGACTGGGTTACCTCACTCAGGATGATATCAACCAGATCCATCCATTTGCCTAAGAGTTTCATAAATTCACTGTTTTTAATTGCTGAGTAGTACTCCATTGTGTAAATGTACCACATTTTCTGTATCCATTCCACTTTTGAAGGACATCTGGGTTCTTTCCAGCTTCTGGCTATTATAAATAAGGCACTGTGAACATAGTGGAGCATGTGTCCTTTTACTTGTTCAAGTATCTTCTGTGGTATAGTAAGTAGAAATAACAGAGAAAGGTTGAATAATTATACATCACACACTGGTAGTGGAGATAATGAAATGTGTTTTTAATATTTTAATTAATATTCATATATACAAATAATATCTTTTGGTCAAATCTACTCCATTCCCTCCCTTGCATCTCCTTCACTAACATCCACTATTTTCTTCATAACATCATAATCCCCCTTTCTGTTACCACTTTGTCCATTTAGTGCTACCTGTAAAATATGTTTTTGACCATTTCCTAGAATGTGAATATCCTCTCAGGTCCAGAATCATTAAAGAAAATTGACTTTCATTTGCCCAGCAGTCATCCATTGACACTATTTTTTCAAGTATAAGTGGGAATTCAACAGTCCCTCCTCAATCCACACTGAAATGTTTACACTCCTTAATTGTGAGCAGATCCTCTATATCCGATCCCAGCTGCAGAGTACATTAGTGATAATTTGATGTGAGCCCAGGAAATATTGCTCTGCTGCAGGTCTCTACATCATCTCTTATAATCATTTTATCTTCTCTTCTGAGATGATCTTCGAAACTTGGAGAGAGGAGGAGGACGAGGTAGATAGCAATTTTAGTTAAAGCTAACCTCTCAAAAGTTGCTGATTGTATGCACCTTTATCAATTGTCAATCTCTGTATGAATTTCCAAATACTGAAAAAAAAAGTTTTTTGATAAAGGTAAAGAATTAAAACTTTTCAAGCATTTTATTGCTGTGTTCTCTAAGTAGAATAATATTAGGGCTTCCTCTAGGACCTAGGAATCCATAGTTTCTATCCTATTTCTTAGTATCTGGAATGAGTTCTATTAGAAGGATATGTCTCAAATGAAACCAGAAATCTGTTTATTACTCCCATAGTAATAAACACATTTGGAGTAGGGGGCATCAATCATACTTTCTCAACTATGCTGTCTTAACATTGCTCTATTCTTCTTTATTTTATTTTTTAATTGTTTTATTTATTTACATTCCAAATATTGTCCCCTTCCCTGTCCCCCTCCAAGAGTTCTTCACCTCATCTTCTCTCCCTTTTGTCTCTGAGAGATTGCTCCTCACTCTATCCCCCACCCCAATCCCTCACCTATCCACCCACTCCCACCACACCCTAACTCTGCATACCCTTTCCCTGAAGCATCAAGACTCTATAGTATTAGTCACATCCTCATAATGCCAGACGGTGCAGTCCAAGCCATGTACAATCCAATGTAAGCTCTTTAGTTGGTGGCGTACTCTCTGGGAGTTCTCAAGAGTCTGGGGTAGTTAAGAAAGTTGGTCTTCCTAAATGGTTGCCATTCCCTTTAGCTCCTTCAATCCTTCCCCTAACCATTGCATAGGGTTCCTCAATCTCAGCCCAGTGGTTGACTGTCAGTGTCTGCATCTGTCTCTGTCAGCTGATGGTGGAGCCTCTCAGAGGACAGCCATGCAAGGCTACTCTATACAAACACCACATGGCATCAATAATAGTGTCAGGATTAGTGGCCAGCTGTGGGATAGTTCTATTCTTTTTTTAAAATTTAGGATTCCATTATTTCCTTCCCACTTCATATCACTTGGATTATAGCTGTCTTTTCAGTTTCAATAAAAATGTCACATACAGTAGAATTTCTATTTGAATCAATGAGATATTTTAATAATAGAAAATTATAAAGGACCCGATAATGTCAGTGTTCATGGGCAGATACAGCGTAGGAGACTGAGAGCAGTTCCCCTCCTATAGCTTCCACTGACATAGAGTTAGATCCTTGGTTATGCTACCAAAATGAATTTAAGGACAATTCAAGATGAAATGTGGTTATGGTGGTCAGTAGATATTAGGGACAGTGAATCTTCAAAGTGGTATGTTACGTTTTGAAAGGGATACTTGCTGTCTAAAGATAATACACATACATGTTGTCATTTAAGGTGTTTGAGTAAGACACACAGGAACCAGCAGAACTGGAACACAGGATTCAAGGCTCAGCCTTCAAAGTTCCTATTCAGTAAGCACTCTTAACCCCTAGGAGTTTTATAAACAATTCTGGTTATTACTTTACAGATTTTAGAATAATTATGGAAAGACATATGAGACAAGTGATGAAGGCTTTAAGAAACAATTTTCTTCATTTCAGAAAATGCTTGAACTGTATTGAGTTTTAAACAATCTTTCAAGTTTAGTTTTTATTTAAAGGGGAACGTAAAAAAATTACTTAGAGGTAACCATACAGAAGTAAAATACCAAAAACTAAACAAACAAAACAACAAAATCACTATTTGCATTTACTGTATGAGAAATGCTGCTTGATGTTCCACTAATAACTTGGCAAAGAGTAGTTTTATGATCGCCAAGGTTGTGCTAGATGGAAAAATAATTGTCACAAATGATTTAAAAGTATATTTCAAAGTTCTTATTAAAACAACTTAGGAAGAAACAGTTCTCAGGTCAAGTATTTCTCCTTTCTATAAGTAAAACCCCTTCACATAGCGAGGGTTGTAGTCTCAAATATTTGCTTGGACAAACAAAACCACTTTTTTAAAAAAAAATAAAGAGACTGCTATATAAACTATGTAAACATTAAAAGAAACTTTGAGTGTCTGTCTTTTCTGAATTTCACTGCAGTAAAAGCAAAAGTCCATTGTAGCCGAGCAGAAATCTATCCCCTTTATGCTTGCCACACACTCTGCCACATTCCCAAGTCACTCTGGAGTCTGATTCACACATTCCCATTCTCAGTGTAGTCTGAAAAAAGTATTCAAGTGCTTGGTATTCTTGTAATGTACTACTTAGTACTTTTTCCCCCTTTCAAATACTCATTAGGATGTTACGAAGTGCCCTGAGTCTAATGTAGTAAGAAGCCTTTGCCAATAGAAAGAAGATGGATTACTTTGCTTCGTTTCCTTTGGATGCTTTGAAATAAAGCATCAAAGAATCACTGTTTATCTCACAAAGTCCACAGACTTCGTGCTCCAAGAGAGACTCTGATTCAACTTTCATTCAAAGAACTAGTGTCGGTCATTGGATCATTGTACTTAAACAAAGGCATGTCAGAGTAAATTTCCTTTCTTTTTTGAAAGATACACATTTAGCATTAATTTTATTTACCCTCTGGCTTATATCATTAAATATAGTTTCACGTTACTGTGATTTTTTTTCAAAAGAAATTCTAATTAAAATGTATTTGCACTATAAAAGAATCTTTCATCCAAAGAAAAGAAAATTTGAAACTATTTAAGTATATTCCAATTTGTACTTTCAGAAAAACTTTCTGAATGGTTGCCTTATAGTTAATTGCTGTAGAACCTCTGGTATGTGACTCTGAAAGAATTGTTGTATGTTATACCTACAATTACTTGTATAATTTTGAGCTTAGTATTGGCTGGTAAATTTGTAGAATTTTAACATCACCATATATAATTTTTATAAAATTTTCTTTTTGTTCTTTACATGGATAAAAATAAAATTGAAAATGGTTGTTTCTTTTCACAATCCCTTCCTATTTCTCTATTTTGTTCTCTCCTAGTAGAGCGCACACGTGTGTGTGAATATAACAATCAATTCTGAAATACAACTACAAAATCTCTAAGACTGCTTCTTGTGAAGAAAAGCATTTTATGGTCAAGAGATTTGGAAATATGAATTTCATACAAAATTACCAACACATGTTTGGCTTCTGATGAAGGTGATGATCAAAAATACATCTTTTTTTTTTTTCAGCATAAGACCACATCTTGGTCATGGAAAAAAGAAAGAAGAATTTGAGACCATAACTGTTCCTTCTGTAATAACCTTCTTAGGAGAATTTCAAGGTTGTGAGAGGAAGTACAAAGTTGTCCTGCAAGAAGTTTTCTTTGTTGTGTTCTCTGTGACACAAACACTTCCTACTTCATCCACTTTCCTTAAGTTCCCACCCCAAGATGTGTGGGGGTGATTGGGAATATCCTCTTGGAGACAGGGGTGGTGTGGGGGTGATAGAGAGGAGATGTGAGGTATGGAACAGTCAGAAGGAGGATCGAGAAGGGGATAAAGTCTGGACAGCAAAAACAGAAGGTTAGCTGAGCCGGGAAACAGCTTCATGCAGTGGTTTGTACTTAAGTCCCTGATTGATTTCTTATCCTGACTATCTTGTACTGATGGCGTAGCTAGAGATGTAAGTCAGATATATTCTTTCCTCCCTAAGTTGCTTTAATTGAGTAGTCAATATTTACTTAGTTTATTTTACATTTATTGAGGACATATCCAATTTAAATATATGTATTGATATTTTGGATAGCCAATTTGTGAACTCTTTTTTGTACTTTGTACACACATAGATATGTATACTTACTCATAAACTTCTGCACATATGACTCATGATTTTTACTTCAAACTAGACCTTTGTTATATTTTTACATGAATAAATATATTCCAATTTCAAAATCACTATTTTATGTTATGTTTTATGTTTCCTAGTTAATGAAGCAGGGCATAAACAATGTGGATAAAAATCTCCAAGGTGATTTGCAAGAAGTTTTGTTATTTGCCTATTTTTGATGGCTTTTTTTTTTTTAGAATATAAGACTTTTATGTGTTTTTATAGCTATAGCTAGCAGAGTTCTATTTGCTTAGATATTATTGTTACCTGCCATTTCTGCAATGTTGCATTTTCAAAGGGCATTTTTTTTTTAAAAGAACAACATGTTTATATAATGCCTCATTATGGTTGTCGGTGAGCTATGTTGTCAGTGTACTTGTATTTTAACAAATCTGATGCTCAAATGACTTTATAAAGCAAATACTTGACCATAGATTTTTTTTTTTCTGGCTTTAAGTATTCTTAGGACCATATGCTTATATTCGTTGTCTTCCTGACACTAAGTTAGAATAGTGCACAAAATTCCCAGGCATCCTCTGATTCTAACTTATTTGAAATTATTATTTCTTACCACTCCTCCAGTAGCTGATAAGATGCCATGTCTAACAGAGTGTTTGAGAGCATTGTAGGAGTGATGCTCTCGGTCTCCTTGTACTTTCACTTTTCTTCTTGTGACAGAAGTACTCACTTGGTATTCAAGATCCTGAAGCTGGTATGAGAATGAGAAGTCCCTTCAAAACATAACTTGAGCGAACTCTGTGGGACTTTGAGCTCAGTGACATTGCTGTACTTGCTTTAGACAGATGCCAAATAAGCTCAAACCTTACACTAAAGGATCAGATTGTGAATTGTGTCAGTTTCTTTTATACCAGAGGAAGCAGGTTCCTGTTTGCCTTTCTTATCGTGTGGAAGTTCAGCAAATCTTCACTATTTGGTAAGCTATAGCCACAATCTTTCCAGTGATGGAAAAATAAACCTCTATTCTTATGTGTAGGAGGGTCATGAACGTAGAAATGAACTCTCCTAAATTTGTTTCTTCCTTTAATACTTTGTATTAACACTAGAAGCAATGGCTGCCTTCTACTCAAGCAGTTCTGTGCTCTGTTTTATTTTTTTGTTTTGTTTGTTTGTTTTTAAAAAATCATTATCAATAGTGTGCATATGCCTTAGTGTGTGTGTGTGTGTGTGTGTGTGTGTGTGTGTGTGTGTGTGTGTGTGTGTGAATAAGGAGAGGCTTCAGCTACAGCTTACACATAGAGGTTAAAGGACTCTCCTTTTACTGTTAGTGGTTTCCACAGCTGAACTCTGGTTGCCAGAATTATACAACAAAGCCTTTAGTCACTGATCTATCTTTCTTGACCTCTACATTGTTTAAAGTTCTATTCTCTCCTAGTAGACAAGCTGTGAATTCTAGTCATGTGGTACTAGAAGATCCTTATTTGATAAATAATTCCTATTTCATTACTTTCTACTTCCTCTCAGTGCAGTCTGATCAAAATCATAGTTTAGAAAAGAAGGAGGTGAATCCAAATAACATATACAGAAATAATGGGGAAAAAAAGCTGTTTTCGAGCCAGACATGGTGGCGCACGCCTTTAATCCCAGCACTCGGGAGGCAGAGGCAGACAGATTTCTGAGTTCGAGGCCAGCAGCCTGGTCTACAAAGTGAGTTCCAGGACAGCCAGGGCTATACAGAGAAACCCTATCTCGACAAAACAAAAAAACAAACAAACAAAAATACTGTTTCAACTGTCAGTTAAAGAGTAACTAAGAATTGCTGTGTGCAATTAAAATACTATGTAAGAGGTAAAAAGGAAGGGACATTATACTGTGTGTTTAATGACTTTTTGAAAATATATTTATTGAATTAATTATAAAATAATTCAATACAATTATATATACAAAATGTATTTTACATTTATTCAATAAAATATAAAAATAAATATAAAAGGGGTGGTCAGCCTTGTAGAATATTTAATAAATTTGTTTCTTTATGAAGATGTAATCAGATCTATATAAAACCTTTAGAATTTATATAGGAACTACGCTGACTTAGATGAGTATAGTTCTGAGCCCTCATCAGAGCAACTTCTGTTTTCAAGAGATGGAGACCATTACTGAAAATTACAGCCAGTCAACACGACAGTGGTGGACCTCAGTCTCAACATATATGTGTTCTAGACAAGTTCTCTCCTAACTCTCAAGGATCATTTAGAAGAGAAGGAAGGGAGATTGTAGGGAACAGAGGGACATGAAGTTTTATGTGAGGGAGTGTCTGCTAGAAATGCCAGAATCCAAACCTGGAAAGTCTTAACAACATGGCTACCTCAGAAAGACCTGAACAAGGAAGATGCTAATAGACTTGCTAATGTGAAAGGTAGAAATCCTGAGAGGCATCTGTGGAGGAAAACCTACATGGAACTAAATATTTCTGACAACTGTGAAAATACTTCCTGAATCAACACACCAGTTGATTATCCCAACAGCAAATGGTCGTAAGTGGAAATATATGTGTAATAAGATTATACAACCTGAACAGAGTGAACTTAAGAATTTAAAAATACACTTCGCCCCCCCACACACACACCCACACACACCCACACACACCCACACACGCACACACACACACACACACACACACTCATTCACTATCACTGCTCATACCACCACCAATGACTACTAAGAAAAAGAAGCTATGAATATGAAAAAGTATAGGCATGAGACAGATTAGAAAGAAAAAAGGAAAAGGAAAAACTAAGTAATTATAAATCTCAAAACTATAAACTTAAAAATATAACCAGGAGCAATTGTGGGTTAATATTTTTGACATGGGTGGGTTGCCCATGCCTCAACTGAGAGCTATGTCTAACTTCTGGATATCATCTCTACAGGTTCTCTCTCCCCTTTTGGGGGTATTTCAGCTAATGTCATCCCTGTTGGGTCCTTGAAGCCTCTTGATTTCCTGGCTTCCAAGTCACCTTCCTGGTGGCTACCCCAGTTCTCCATTCCCCACTGCTACACACCTCTGGTCATTTTCCTGACCCTCTGTGCATCTTCCCTGTCTCCTCCCATACCTGATCATGCTCCTTTTTTTCCTCTCCCCCCCTCCTCTCTCTCTCCCAAGTTCTTCCCTCCCTGTACTCCCGGAGATGACTTTTGTCCCCCTTCTAAGCATCCATACTTTGGTCTTGCTTCTTCTTGTGCTTCATATGGTCTGTGAGTTGTATTGTGGGTATGCTGAGCCTTTTGGCTAACATCCACTTATCAGTGAGTACATACCATGTGTGTCCATTGGGGTCACTCAGGATGATGTTTTCTAGTTCCATTCATTTGCCTGTGAATTTCATGAAGCCATTGTTTTTAATAGCTGAGTAGTATTCCATTGTGTAAATGTACCACATTTTCTGTATCCATTCCTCTGTTGAGGGACATCTAAATTGTTTCCAGCTTTCGGCTATCATAAATAAGGCTGATAAGATAGATCATAGTGGAACATATGTCCTTGTTATATGTTGGAACATCTTTTGGGTATATGCCCAGGAGTACAGGAACAAATTGTGGAACAGAGACTGAAGGAAAGTCCATCCAAAAGCTGCCTCACCTGGGGATCAATCCCTATGCAGACACCAAACTCAGACTCTATTGTTGATGCCAAGACGTGCATGCTGACAGGATCCTGATATAGTTGTCTCCTAGGAGGCTCACCCAGACCCTGACCAATAAAGATGCAGATGCTTGCAGCCAACCATAGGATTGAGCACAGGGACCCCAATGGAGGAGTTAGGGGAAGGGCTGAAGGAGCTGAAGGGGTTTGTAACCCCATAGGAAGAACAACAGTATCAACTAACCAGACTTCCCCTCCCCCTCCCACCTAGCTCCCAAGGACTAAATCACCAACCAAAAAAGTACACATGGAGGGACTCATGGCTACAGCTTCATATGTAGCAGAGGATTGCTTTATCTGGCATCAGTGGAAGGGGCGGCCATTGATCCTGTGAAGACTCAATGCAGCAGCAAAGAGGAATGCTAGGGCAGTAAGGCAGGCGTGGGTGGGCGGGTACAGAAGCACCCTCATAGAAGTAGGGGGAGGGAGGATACGATGGGCATTTGTGGGGGGGGGGAAACCGGATAGGGGATAACATTTGAAATGTAATAAATAATATAGCCAAAGGGAAAAAAAGTTGCATGAGTTAGTTGTATCAACTATAAAAAAATATAATCAGAGTTTCAGGAAAGTAGAATTAATACAAAAAATGATATAGGGTCCCCAGAAAGTCATAGTATCAGAGCATTTCTAGGCAATATTCCTATTTGTTGCTATAGTGAGCACAGGTGGATTTTCTTGGCAGGTAACCTGATGGTTGTCACGTTTTGTCTTTGCTAAGCATCTTTTCTCATGTACTCTGGCTAAACTATAACCCACTTCTCCTGGAAGGCATTTTCCAAAACAATCAGTCTACAAATACTATAGTACTTTCAGGTACAGAAAACAGCCTGTTCCTATGGCCACTTAAGAATTCAGAACAACTAGTAATAACCTAGAAGACAAATAAGGAAACATATCAAACTAAATTACAATGTATATGTATTTGAATTATGTATTTGAATTATGTATCAACAATACACAGTATCAACAATACATAGTTCAAATAAGTCTATGAATTTCTTTGTTATCAAAAGTGATCAGAGAGAAAAGAGCTTTAAAAATTACTAAATTTTGTTATAGTTTTATTTATTTTTATTTCTTTCAGAATGCTTTATCAATATCTGAATAAACTAAAAACATCTCTATGCAAATACAAAGTAAATTTTGGATGTAATTTTCAAAAACTAAAATGTAGATACTTTTTACTAATACCATGTATTTCTATTTATCAAAAGTTTTCAAATTATCAAAGCCCTTAGAGCTATCTTCTAGCACATTGCAATTTACAGTTTTTAAACTATTGTATATTTCTTAACAATATGTGCAAACCTTTGCATTTACTTTTTGTTGTATTGCCTTTCTAGTTTCACCTTTATATTCTTGGTTAGAATCTGTTAATGGATCTCCATCTTTATACTGTAATACATATTACAATATCTTTCAAGAATTTCAGTAATAATACCTAAACTCTTTCAGACTCATCCTTGTACAGTTTCAAACCTCTGTATATATATTCAAAGCAACTGAGATGTAAGTTTACTATACAATTCCGGAATGCATATTTTATTCTCATTTAAATATTATGTGCATGTTCAAGTATTCTCCTTTAGATTTCATTCATACTTTGTCTACATGTATGGGTGTTTGCCATATGTGTCTCCAGTAAACACAGAGGTCAGAAGAAGGCATCTGATCTTCAGGAAATAGAACTATGAATGCTTTTGTATCATCACATTTCCTGGAACCAGACCCAGGCGTTCTAAAAGAGGAATGTGCTTGTAACTGCTAAGCCATTGCTCTTGCACTATATCCTATATTTTTCTCAATTATATCTTTTATTTTGAGATTATAGTATAATTGCATAATTTCTCTTTCCCTTTACCCCTCTAAACCCTCCTTCATATCCTCCCTTGTTCTTTTTCAAATTCATTGCCTGTATTTCTCAACATTCCTATTCAAAGAAAATCTTCATGCAAAAACGGACCATTCAATTTGATGTCAATTTTGTGTTACTTCTTCTTTTGACAGGCATATTCATTCTACAGTTGAAAACCTTGGAGGATCACAGTAGTAATGACAGTATATTTCCCAGGTAATGTAATTTACAGTTTGTCATTCTTCATTTTGTGTACTGTAGGACACAGTATCAACAATACAGAAACAGTATATTGACAGCTTCAGGCTTTTCAGTGTGAATAGATTTTCTTTTTAATTTTGGTGACTGCCAAATCAATTATAAATGTTCTCACAAATTACAGATGGTTAAAAAAAGATGTGTATTTATGTGTGTTTATGCTATTGCATCTATATGTATATATGTGTTGTAACTAATTGGTATGCTTCATTTATTTGATGGAAGAGAATTATAAGATTTTTAACAATGATTCTACATTGAATAATTCATCCACTAATTGTTTCATTTAAACAGTCAAGGATTTTATCAACATAATTTGATAATACTCAATAAAGATTTTCTTAAATGATCATTTTGAATATGAGATAATTATATAATTATATTTATCCTACTGGAACCCAGAAGGTTACATGAGAAAGCTAAAAAAAAAATAAATAAACAAACAAACAAAATAATTGGATTTTCAAGTATTTACTCAACTCTCTGACCAGATTCAGATAAAAACATTGAACTTAACTTATTCAGTGTAGGCGTTTACTATAGAATACTTATAGTGTACATTATATTGAAATAATTTTTTGGAAGTAAGTTTTATTATTATACTTCCTTATAATCATTTTATATTCATGTATCAGTGTTATATGCTTTTAATTCAATGCTTGTTTCTTAATCATTGAAAATATTTTTGTGTTTAATTAATAGGAATCTTTATGACATTTTCACACACATTCATGTAATATTTAATTGGAATCATCTATTTTTCTCTGTGATTCCCTCTGTTCCTTGATCACTTTCATTTCCTGTTGAATAACAAGAAAATTTGGGATTCTCAGTCATCACAATTAAGTCCACAGTAATAGTGGTTTAATAGTTGTTGCAGGTCTGAAATATTTTTATGAGAAACATACATGGATATATGGTTTTCATTTATATATATATATATGCATTTATATATATATATTAAATGCATTTATATATATAAATGGTTTTCAGCATGTATTGACACACAGTATATTTATTTATTGGTTATCTTATTTATTTCCATTTCAAAAGTCACCCTTCCTAGTTTACCCTCTACAAACCAACTATCTTAACCCCACTCCCTCTGCTTCTATGAGAGTGCTCTCCCACTCACTCATCTATCCACTCCCACCTCATCACTCAAGCATGGAGCTTCCACTGGGGCACGGAGCTTCCACTGGACCAAGACCCTCTCTCCACACTGATGCCAGACAAGGCCATCCTCTGCTACATATGCACCATGGATCCCTCCATGTGCACTCTTTCGTTTGTGGTTTAGTCCCTGGGAGCTATGGGGTTCTGGTTAGTTGATGTTTTTCTTCTTTCTAAGGGGTTGCAATTCCTTTTAGCTCCTTCAGTCTTTCCCATAACTCCTCCATTGGGGTCCCTTTGCTCATTCTGATGGATGAATGCAAACATCTGTATCTGTATTGGTCAGGTTCTGGCAGAGCCTCTCAGGGGACAGCTATACCAGGCTCCTGTCATTAAGCACTTCTTGGTATCAGCAATAGTGTCTGGGTTTGCTGTCTGTGTAAGGGATATATCTTTATGTGGAACAGTCTTTGGATGGCCTTTCTTTCAGTCTCTGCTCCACTCTTTATCCATGCATTTCCTTTAGACAAGAGTAATTCTGGATTAATATTTTTGATATGGATGAGTGGCCCCATCCCGTCAACTGGGGGGGGGGGAGGGCTGTACCCAACCTCTGGATAAGGTCTCTACAGGTTCCTTCTCCCCTTTGTTGTGTATTACTGCTAATGTCATGCCAGTTGGGTTCTGGGAAACTTTTGCTTCCCTGGGATCTGGGACTTTCTAGTGACTAATCCCACTTCCACATCTCCCACTACTACCTGTTCTTGACATTCTGTACTTCTCTCCTGTCTCCTCCCACATCTCATCTTGCTCCCTTTTTCTCTCCCTCTCCTCTCTTCCTCACAGGTTCCTCCTTCCTTCCCTCCCTCTAACCCCATGATTATTTTGTCCCCCAATTCTAAATAGGACTGAAGTATTCACACTTTGGTCTTCCTTATTCTTGAGCTTTGTATGATCTGTGAGTTGTAGGTATTCTGAGCTTTTTGGCTAATATCCACTTATCAGCGAGTATATACCATGTGTGTCCTTTGGTGTCACTCAGGATGATATTTTCTAGTTCCATCCATTTGCCTGCAAGTTTCATGAAGTCGTTGTTTTAAATAGCTAAATAGCACTCTATTGGGTAAATGTATCACATTTTCCATATAGATTCCTATGTTGAGAAACATTTGAGTGGGTTGTTTCCAGCTTCTGACTATTATAAATAAGGAACATAGTTGGAACATGCATCCATGTTATACGTTGGAACATCTTTTGGGTATATGCCCAGGAGTAGTATAGCTGGGTCCTCAGGTATTAATATGTCCAATTTTCTGAGGAACTGCAAGATTGATTTCCACAGTGGTTGTACCACCTTGCAATCACAACCAGAAAGGGAGGAGTGTTCCTCTTTCTCTGCATCCTCGCCAGCATCTGCTGTCACAGGAGTTTTTGATTTTAGACAATCTGACTGGTGTGAGGTAGAATCACAGGGTCATTTTGATTTTCATTTCCCTGTTGACTAAACATTTTTTTAGGTTACTCTGTTGATAATTCTTTGTTTAGTTCTATACCCCATTTTTGTTTACCCTTATTTTATTGAAAATGTACAATGATCGTTAAGTGATCATGTCATTATTTTACATTTCTTGATTATTATTTTTATTAATCTTATTTTTTACACTCCAGTCTTTATTTACCCCTCCTGGTCTGCCCTCTGATTGTGTCACATCCCATGTCCCCATGTCTCCTCTACCCCATCCCAGGTCTCCAAAAAGATTTCTCCCAACCCACCAGACCTCACCACTCCATGGGGCCTAAAGTCTCTTGAGGGTTAGGTGCCTCTTTTTTCACTGAACCAAGAACTGACAGTCCTCTACTCTGTGTGTGTGTGTGTGTGTGTGTGTGTGTGTGTGTGTGTGTGTGTGTGCTTCATATCAGCTGGTATTTGCTGTCTGGTTGGTGACTCAGTATGTGAGCAATCTCAGGGGTCCAGGTTAGCTGGTTCTCCTATAGGATAGCCATCCTCCTCAACTTCTTCCAGCTTTTCCCACAGGAGTCAACAGCTTCTGCCCATTGGTTGGGTGTAAATATCTGCATCTGACCCTTTCAACAGCTTGTCAGGCCCTTTGGAGAATAGTTATGCTAGGCTCCTATTTGTAAGCACACCATAGTATCAGTAATATTGTCAGGCCTTGGAGACTCCCCTTGAGCTGGAATTTGGGTCTGTCACTGGACTACCTTTTCCTCAGTCTCCTCTCCACTTTTGACCATGCAGTTCTTTTAGACAGAAACAATTCTGGTTTGATTGTGGGATGGCAACCCCATTCCTCCACTTGAGGCCCTGTCTTTTTACTAGAGGTGGACTCTACAAGTTCCCTCTCCCCACTGTTGGCCATTTCAGCTAAGGTTCCTTCCTTAGAGTCCTAAGAGTCTCTCACTTCCCAAGTCTCTGGTACATTCTAGGGGGTCCCCCAAGCTATAACCTCCAGAGGTTGCTCATTTCTATTCTTTCTGCTGATGCTCAGGGCTTCAGCCTTCACCCCTGATATGTGATCTGCTCCCCTTGTCCCTTCTGTGCCCCTTCTCCCACCCATGTCCCTCCCTCCCGCTGCCCTACCCCATGATTGCTTTCTTCTCCCTCCCAAGTGGGACTGAGGCATCCTTACTTGGAACCTTCAGCTTCTTAACATTCTAGAGTTCTGTGAATTATATTCTGTGTATTCTGCATTTATTTGGCTAATATCTGCCTATTAGTGAGTTCATATCATGTATGTCCTTTTCGGTCTGAGCTATCTCACCCATGGATGACATTTTCTAATTCCATCCATTTGCCTGAAAACTCATGATGTTCCGATTCTTAATAGCTGAGTAGTGTCACATTGTGTAAATGAACCACATTTTATGTATCCATTCTTCTGTTTCTGTATTCCATTATTAAAGGGTTATTTGGTTCTTTGGAGTAGTATTTTAATATTTATACTGATCATCTAAAAGAATTGTCCATGTGACTAATTATATGGCTTTGCTGTTAAAGGTGCTTGCAATCAAACATAATGCCTAAATTTGATCCCCAAGACTCACATGGTATAAGAGAACTAACTTCCAAAATATAGCTACCTTATCTCTAGCCATACACTATTACACACACACACA